>NC_090266.1:919455473-919757890 GCF_040414725.1 Anabrus simplex | reverse complement strand
AATTTAAGGTAATTTCCTTCTAGACATGTTTTCCCTGCTCGTAACTGTGTGTGAGGTCTTCCCGTTAGCTCTCCTCCCCATGCGGTATTTAAACCATTCATGCGCTTTCACTAAACTATGGTAACTCTTAATTCATTCATGTAAAGGGTATTTTATTTCAAAATGGAGGTGAATAGAACATTTATTCTGATAAGGATTACATGATTAACTTCACAGTATGTTTCTAATTTTAAGGCACTTTTTACTACAAACATATGAACGCTTATTAGCTACGTTTAAAAGACCATTAAATAACGCCACAATTTTAAAATTTTTATTTTTAGCTCTGTATGTTCAACAATTCCTCCACACATACTTTGGGTCTATCGTAAGTCAAGAAAGCGCTCGGCTGGCCATTTGTTCTTAATAATGCTATTTGCTTTACGTCCCACTAACTACTCTTTTACGGTTTTCGGAGACGCCGAGGTGCCGGAATTTAGTCCCTCAGGAGTTCTTTTACGTGCCAGTAAATCTACCGACACGAGGCTGACGTATTTGAGCACCTTCAAATACCACCGGACTGAGCCAGGATCGAACCTGCCAAGTTGGGGTCAGAAGGCCAGCGCCTCAACCGTCTGAGCCACCATTTGTTCTTAAGACTTCCTTCACCACTCGACACAAGCCTGCGCAAGCAACTATCGGAAACGGTATGTACACATTCGTTCTCACTTTTTGTTCTACGAGCTAAATGTTATCAATTACTGCGCAATGAACAGAAAAGAAATAATCTTTAATCATTCATTCCTAACTTCAAAAGTATGTATTTTTCTGTCTGGGCATTCTTCTGTAATACCAAACTCGAAATCTGCGTAGTTCTTGAAACTGCCAATGTTTAACAATAAGGTACAGAACATCGGATTTCCTACAGAGAAGCAGAGTATTATAAGCACATGTTACAGCGTATAATTTGATTTGCTTGCGATTCAAATAATGTACACTGAGCGTTAAAGGACTACACTACGGGGGTGACATTCGACTCGAGGATCACGAGCTTTTGAAGCACACAGCTTGCTCGCTGTGGGAATGTGTCACGTGGAGCATGCTCGAAATATTCAAATTCCATTTTCTGAGAACTGGATGCAAATTGCGCCTTGAGATTGGAGCCGGTGAAACTTTACTTCAGGGAAAGAACACATTAGGAATAGTACCGGCATTGTTGGTTGTAACCTTCGCTTTGTGAATATGAGATAACTAGCAAGATACCCGTGCTTCGCTACGGTATTATACTGAAAATATAATTGAATGCTTAACGTTTTATATATAATCCGCCGAAATTCGCAATCTGACTCGTTTTCTGAGAGATTACGGCAAAGTTCCTCCCATTTTCAATTTTTATTTCCAGCAATCGATTTCGTACTTCCCGGGCTAGGTCCAGGTATTCCACCCATCAGTTGGCTCCCTAAATCTTTGCCACAGCAAGATACAAGACCACTACTTGGCGGTAAATTACATCTGCTGCCGATGTCATTGTTGACAATGTGACCAGCACCATTGTCGCGCGTAGGCAAATGTGCGGGATTTCTGGCGATACGAATGACATACTTCCGTGCATTATTGACCTTATTATAGAAGTGAACAATTTGACGGTCAGTCTCAATGCTATCGCTTATTTCAAACTTGTTTACATTTTTATTTATATGCCAGGAGAATTTACTGTAATCTAAGAACATTCTCCGAAGGAAAAGATGGCTGTTGAAAACGAACAAAGGAAAGATTAAAAATGATCGGTTTATGATTAGAATAAGTACATCGAAAATCTACAGCCTGTTTCCAGTCATTCGATATGGTCAAGAATGGGATCAATAAAGCCCCATCTAGCGGCGACAGTAGGAATTTTCCCGGCTGCCGAAGCACTCCTCTGGGGCAATGATCGATGAATGACAAATGAAAGGAAATATTGGACAGTGTTGCAGGAATGAATGATGACAGGCAAAACCGGAGCATCCGGAGAAAAACCTGTCCCGCCTCCGTTTTGTCCAGCACGAATGTCACGTGGTATGACCGGGATTTGAACCACGGAACCCAGCTGTGAGAGGCCGGCACGCTGCTGCCTGAGCAACGGAGGCTCCTTATAAGTATATTATGTACAGTAAAATCAATTGGTCTCACCTTTTACACCCCACCGCTGTTAAGTTTATTTAACACCCCCCCCCCAAAAAAATTAAAGAAGGCGTGTTTCTTTCTGTTTAAAGGAGATACCAAACACCTTCAGTTTTGAGATATAAGTATCCCCATAAAAATAATTCAGTTTTTTCACTTCCTTTGTAACTCCTTCCCCCCCCCCCCCCACAAGTGAATTTTCCAGCAAAAAATACTTGTTTCTTTAATGGTAAAGGATCTTCTAAATACCAATTATCACGACTCTAACTTCTTCAGTTTTTGATTTATGTGTCCTAACGAAAGGAATTCAACTCCTTATCACTCCCGCCTCCCAAGATGCGCCCCCCCCCCCCAAAGCGCGCTTTTCTTTGCTTTTAAAGGAGATCAAAATACCAATTTTCACGTCTGTAACACTTTAGTTTTTATTAGATGTACGTATTCTCATAAAATTAAGTCAATTTTTCAATTATTTAACCCCCCCCCCTTTCATTGGATTTTCCGAGAATGTGTGTTCCTGTACTTTTAAAGCAGATTCCAAATATCAAATTTCACGTCTGGAACATCTTCATTTTTGAGATATCAGCAGCCTAATTAACAGAATTCAACACCATTTTCAATCACTTTTACCCCGCCCCTCCAACCAAGTGGTATTTCCGAAAACTAAAAATACACGTTTCTTTATTTTTAATAGAGATAAAAAATACCATTTTTTAACTTCTGTAACATGTTAAGTTTTTTGAGATATACTGTAGAAATTCTCATTTTAAAATTTCACCCCTTTATTCTTCCCTTTAAGTGGAGTTTCGAAAAACAAATCACCTATGTCTCTTCACATTTACAGGAGATTCCAAATACTTTTTACGTCTGTAACATTTTACGTTTCTCAGAGATTCTGTAGATATAGTCTTTCGAAAAATTCACCCCAATTTGTCACTCCTGTTTAACGGCCATTAATTGGATTTTCCAAAAGCAAAAAATTACGTGATTCTTTATTTTTAAAGGAGATCCCATATACAAATTTTCAGTTCTGTACTATCTTCAGTTTCTGAGATATATGTAGCCTCAAAGACATTCAACCCATTATTCACCCTTTTACACCCCTCCTATTGGGATTTACAAAAAACAAAAAACAAAAATACGTGTTCCTTTATTTTTAAGGGAGATTCTAAATACCAATTTTTACATCTGGAAACTTTTAAAGTTTTAAGATGTAGACACACTCATTTAAAAATTCAACCCCCCCTTTTCACCCCCCCATTATTTGGATTTTCCAAAAACGAAAAAATACTTGTTTCTTTATTTTTAAAGTAGATCTCTAATACCAATTTTCAGGTCTGTAATATCTTCAAGTTCTGAAATATATGTAGCCTCGTTAAAGGAATTCAACCTCTTTTTCATCCTCTTCCACCCTTCATATTGCGATTTTCCGAAAACAAAAAATACGTGTTTCTTTATTGTTAAAGGAGATTCTAAATACCAATTTTTACATCTAAACTTTAAAAGTTTTGAGATATAGAAACATTCATTTTAAGAATTCGCCCCCATTTCTCCCCCCTCAATTGGATTTTCCTAAAACATAGAAATACGTGTTTCTTTATTTTTAGAGGAGATCCCAAACACCAATTTTCAGGTCTGTAATATCTTCAGGTTCTGAAATATAAGTAGCCTTATTAAAGGCATTCAACCCCTTTTTCACCCTTTTCCACCCTTCCTATTGGGATTTTCCGAAAACAAAAAAGTACGTGTTTCTTTATTTTTAAAGGAGATTCTAAATACCAATTTTTACATCTATGAACTTTAAAAGTTTTGAGATATAGATACATTCATTTTAAGAATTCGCCACCTTCTCACCTTCCCCCCCCCCCCCCCATTAATTAGATTTTCCAAAAACAAAAATGTGTATTTTTAAAGGAGATCCCAAACACCAATTTTCAGGTCTGTAATATATTCAGTTTCTGAGATATAAGTATTCTCTTTAAAGGCATTCGACCCCTTTTTCACCCCTGTTCACCCCTCCTATTGGGATTTTCCGAAAACAAAAACATACGTGTTTATTTTTCACGAAGATTCTAAATACCAATTTTTACATCTGTAAACTTTAAAAATTGAGATACAGATGCACTCATTTTAAAAATTCACCCCCCTTTTCACCCTCCCATTAATTCGATTTTCCAAAAACAAAAAATATGCGTTTCTTTATATTTAAAAGCGATCAAAAGTACCAATTTTCAGGTCTGTAATATCTTCAATTTCTGAGATATGAGTACCGGTATCCAGATTAAAGGCATTCTACCGATTTTTCACCCTTTTTCACCCCTCCTATTGGGATTTTCTGAAAACAAAATAATACGTATTTCCTTATTTTTAAAGAAGATTCTAAATACCAATTTTTACATCTGTAAACTTTTAAAGTTTTGAGATATAGATACACTCATTTTAAAATTTCACCCCCGTTTTCACCCCCTTAGCGACGGAATATCCAAGAATCCTCTCTTAGCGAGCACCTACATCTTAATATGAATATATACCCAAAATTTCATTTCTTTATGTCCAGTAGTTTTGGCTCGGCGATGATGAATCAGTCAGTCAGTCAGTCAGTCAGTCAGGACAAGTTTTATATATATATATAGACGAGTCAGTTTTTAACAGGGACTCGAGATATATCTTAATTTGAGTCTGTAAGGAGGCCAGCAAGGTGCCCCGATGCTTACGAGAATGTTCCTCCCTCCTTTTACCGCACAAATCTACATCTGTCGCATTTAAGGGTTGTCAAATACATTCTGGTGAAAAGGTTAGTACAATATTTTAGCAGACACAAGGGAAGATGTTTGCAATGCAACATAGTGTGATGACAAATTAAGACATCATAACCCAATGGCTGTAAGCTTAATCATTCTGCGGTAAAATATTTACCTACTTAAAAAATAGGAATTTGTTGCTGCAATTTTAAGTGCAGCGCGGTGTATGGGAGGCTGTCCATTCTGAACAGGAATCCGGGAGTTTCCCAGCTTGTGCTAATAACAGATTATATAAATAGCACGTTCGTTTATAGACAGATGGCAGAGATTTTGTATTACATAATATTTTAGGTTTCTACATAAACGATATAAAACCGTAATACCGTTGATATATTCATATTAGTGTTGTCAACATCTCATTTCGTGAAATGCGTATCCATAGGGCATACATAAAACTGTTCTGAGTTTGGTCATCGCCGTTAATTTTACGACTGGCCTGTATTAATTTATCACTCGCCCAGGTTTTATTGAAATCTGTCAGGTCAAACCCAAGCAGTTCCCTTGCTAGGGGCACAGTGAAAACATGGCCCTTTACCATTTGTGATGATGATGTTTTAAGGGGCCTAACATCGAAGGTCATCGGCCCCTAATGGAACGAGATGGACATGATACATGTCATGATACACTGACTGACTGTGACAATGCAACACCAAGGAGGAGTGGTTCGAAAGGGATGAAAGTTGGGGAAAAGCAGAGACGGCACGGCTGAATAATTGATGTTTATTTCAAACCGATATGCAGGTTACACAATGCGCGCGGCATCGACTCAGTAGGATGTAGGACCACCGCGAGCGGCGATGCACGCAGAAACACGTCGAGGTACAGAGTCAATAAGAGTGTGGATGGTGACCTGAGGGATGGTTCTCCATTCTCTGTCAACCATTTGCCACAGTTGGTCGTCCGTACGAGGCTGGGGCAGAGTTTGCAAACGGCGTCCAATGAGATCCCACACGTGTTCGATTGGTGAGAGATCCGGAGAGTACTCTGGCCACGGAAGCATCTGTACACCTCATAGAGCCTGTTGGGAGATGCGAGCAGTGTGTGGGCGGGCATTATCCTGCTGAAACAGAGCATTGGGCAGCCCCTGAAGGTACGGGAGTGCCACCGGCCGCAGCACATGCTGCACGTAGCGGTGGGCATTTAACGTGCCTTGAATACGCACTAGAGGTGACGTGGAATCATACGCAATAGCGCCCCAAACCATGATGCCGCGCTGTCTAGCGGTAGGGCGCTCCACAGTTACTGCCGGATTTGACCTTTCTCCACGCCGACGCCACACTCGTCTACGGTGACTATCACTGACAGAACAGAAGCGTGACTCATCGGAGAACACGACGTTCCGCCATTCCCTCATCCAAGTCGCTCTAGCCCGGCACCATGCCAGGCGTGCACGTCTATGCTGTGGAGTCAATGGTAGTCTTCTGAGCGGACGCCGGGAGTGCAGGCCTCCTTCAACCAATCGACGGGAAATTGTTCTGGTCGATATTGGAACAGCCAGGGTGTCTTGCACATGCTGAAGAATGGCGGTTGACGTGGCGTGCGGGGCTGCCACCGCTTGGCGGCGGATGCGCCGATCCTCGCGTGCTGACGTCACTCGGGCTGCGCCTGGACCCCTCGCACGTGCCACATGTCCCTGCGCCAACCATCTTCGCCAATTGCAGGGTAGACTTACGTCACTGAGGTATGCTCATGATGTGAAATGCGCCGCTGTGCTGCGCAAGTAGCGAACGATAAATGGGACACGGCGTTGGCGAATGGCCCACTTCGTACCGTGATTTCTCAGCCGACAGTCATTGTAGAACGTGTTGTCGTGTGCCACAGGACACGTGTATAGCTAAGAATGCCAGGCCGCCGTCAACGGAGGCATTTCCAGCAGACAGACGACTTTACGAGGGGTATGGTGATCGGGCTGAGAAGGGCAGGTTGGTCGCTTCGTCAAATCGCAGCCGATACCCATAGGGATGTGTCCACGGTGCAGCGCCTGTGGCGAAGATGGTTGGCGCAGGGACATGTGGCACGTGCGAGGGGTCCAGGCGCAGCCCGAGTGACGTCAGCACGCGAGGATCGGCGCATCCGCCGCCAAGCGGTGGCAGCCCCGCACGCCACGTCAACCGCCATTCTTCAGCATGTGCAAGACACCCTGGCTGTTCCAATATCGACCAGAACAATTTCCCGTCGATTGGTTGAAGGAGGCCTGCACTCCCGGCGTCCGCTCAGAAGACTACCATTGACTCCACAGCATAGACGTGCACGCCTGGCATGGTGCCGGGCTAAAGCGACTTGGATGAGGGAATGGCGGAACGTCGTGTTCTCCGATGAGTCACGCTTCTGTTCTGTCAGTGATAGTCACCGCAGACGTGTGTGGCGTCGGCGTGGAGAAAGGTCAAATCCGGCAGTAACTGTGGAGCGCCCTACCGCTAGACAACGCGACATCATGGTTTGGGGCGCTATTGCGTATGATTCCACGTCACCTCTAGTGCGTATTCAAGGCACGTTAAATGCCCACCGCTACGTGCAGCATGTGCTGCGGCCGGTGGCACTCCCGTACCTTCAGGGGCTGCCCAATGCTCTGTTTCAGCAGGATAATGCCCGCCCGCACACTGCTCGCATCTCCCAACAGGCTCTACGAGGTGTACAGATGCTTCCGTGGCCAGCGTACTCTCCGGATCTCTCACCAATCGAACACGTGTGGGATCTCATTGGACGCCGTTTGCAAACTCTGCCCCAGCCTCGTACGGACGACCAACTGTGGCAAATGGTTGACAGAGAATGGAGAACCATCCCTCAGGACACCATCCGCACTCTTATTGACTCTGTACCTCGACGTGTTTCTGCGTGCATCGCCGCTCGCGGTGGTCCTACATCCTACTGAGTCGATGCCGTGCGCATTGTGTAACCTGCATATCGGTTTGAAATAAACATCAATTATTCATCCGTGCCGTCTCTGTTTTTTCCCCATCTTTCATCCCTTTCGAACCACTCCTCCTTGGTGTTGCATTGTCACTGTCAGTCAGTGTACATTCTGAAGTAGTACAGTACAAGTACTGCAATGTACTGTGTAGGTAAATCAAACACGCAAGAGAAACCGTTATTTACATATCCTTTTGGTGTGGTAGAAAACCCTTCCCTTATTTTCATCCCTCTTGATAACAGTGCAAATAGCATTAAGTACAGTGCCTGTTGCATCGTAGTACGGCAATCATATCGCGAGTAAGAGGACCGTGAGTTTAGCGCTTGACTCTCGGGATGTGAAACTGCTGCGCGTTTCGTTTATCTCAAGCGTCAACTTCACGTTGCAATATCTCCGGATGTAATTGACCTATTGCGATGAAACAAACGCTATTACTTATGTGATTTTTCATGTTAACGATTGCGCACGAAATAATACAGGGTGTCCATTTAAAAAACTTAAGTTGGTGTTGAAAATACTATTTTCCTACGTTTTTGACTGGCTCATAGTATTTAATTAGCCCCTTCCCTGCCTTCATGCCTGTGAAAGTCATTTTTCAATATCTCTTGTTCCAGATATATCTGCGGTGAAAGGTTTAAGTGGGCCACCCTGTATAGCGACGGTATTACGGCTGGACCAGCAGCAGCGACAGTACCGTTTATGGCAATCGCGAACAGAGTAACACTAAGGACCGATCCCTGTGGGAATCCATTTTCCTGAACGTGGTATTGCGAATACGTCCTCCCTACTCGGACACGGAATAGACGGAGGGACAAAAAAATTCGCAATAAATACCGGCAAGTTACCTCGGAATCTCCACTGATGCACGACTGAAAGGATACCATATCGCCATGTGGTGTCGTAGGCCTTCTCTAAGTCAAAGAAAACAGCTACCAAGTGCCGTCTGCGGAGATACGCATCATGGATAGAGCTTTCCAGGCGTACCAAGTGGTCAGTGGTGGATCGAGCGGCTCGAAAACCACATTGGCACTCTGACAAGAGTCCTTGTTTCTCCAGACACCACACGAGTCGGCGATTTACCATCCTCTCAAATAGCTTACACAGGCAGTTTGTAAGACAAATCGGTCTGTAATTTCCTGCATGCTTAGAATCTTTGTCAGGCTTGAGGACAGGAATGACTATGCCCTCGCGCCACTGAGACGGAAAATCACCTATCCAGATTCGGATGAACACGCAAAGATATAGTAGACTATCATCACTAAGGTGTTTCAACATCTGGTTATGGATGTTATCCGGTCCAGGAGACGTGTCCTTGCAAAGCGCTAAGGCGCTGCGGAGTTCCCACTCCGTAAATGGCACGTTGTAGTCCTCTGAAGCTTGGGTGGCAAAACTAAGGTGATGACGTTCTGCCTCCCGCTTCAGAACGAAGAATTCAGGATGGTAATTCCCGGAGCCAGATACATCCGCGAAATGACTAGCTAGATGGTTAGCAATCGCGAGAGGGTCAGTGGCGATACAGCCTGCAATGGAAATTCCCGGTACAGGAGATGATCCTTGGATACCCGAAATCCGTCGAAGCTTAGTCCACACTTGAGATGGAGTATGTGACGTCATAGACGACACACATCTCTCCCATGAAGCCTTCTTATTTTGTCGAATAAGAACTCGCGCCTCAGCGCGCAGTTTCTTAAAATGTTACGAAGTTGGCCACAGTAGGCTTTCTACGGTAACGCTTGTGAGCGCGACGGCGTTCTTTGATGGCTGCTGCTACTTCATCGTTCCACCAAGGAACGAGTTTTCAGAGAGGAGTCCCCGAGAAGAACGGAATGGACTCGTCATCAGCCGCAAGAATAACTTGGGTGACGTAAGTTATTTCCTCGCCGACGGTCCGCTTGATATCGTCATTAAGGACAGCTAGTGATGTGTACTTTGGCCAATCGGCATGTTTAAGAATCCATCGAGGGGGAGCCTCGAAGGATTTATGTTTCAACAAAGTAATGATGGGAAAATGGTCACTGTCACAGAGATCATCGTGTGTATTCCACCGAAACATTGGAACCAACGTTCGGCTGCATAGACTTGAGTCTATGCGAGAATATGTGCCGTAACGTACACTAAAGTGAGTTGGTTCCCCTGTGTTCAAAGTACATAAATCCAGCTCTGTTACACATGTATCCAGCTCTCTTCCCCGGGGGCAAGGCATCTCAGAGCCCCATATGGGGTGATGGGCGTTAAAATCGCAAAATAAGAGGAAGGGAGGAGGAAGCTGATCTATAAGATCAGCGACATCATTTATGTTAAGATGCTGGCCTGGTGGAAAATAAACACTACACACTGCTGCTATGACAGGCAGCGGAACGCTAACAGCTACAGCCTCAAGCGGGGTTCTTAATGGAACCTCTTCGCTGTAGGTATCAGAACGTACAAAAATGCCAACGCCACCGGAAGCCCGGTGAGCATAGTATCGTTCTGCCGAGAATAGTCGGCAATTTCTCAAGACCGTAAGATGACCAGGTTTGAAGTTGGTCTCCTGAATACAGACTATACTCGCTGCGTACTCACTAATGAGCTGACGTAACTCGGCAAGATGCCTGTCATAACCGTTACAGTTCCACTGTAACAGTGCCATAGTGTGGTCTATAAAAGGAATGTTAGGTTATGAGTGACAAAATGCTTACAAGCCTAAACACTATCAACATCTACATCCGTAGATGTAGAGGACAGCGCGACGAACAGACGGTGTGGATGCCGCCCAGAACTTCGACGCCTTTCGGGGGCGAGCAGGTCCCCTACGAGGAGAGCGCGCAGGTTTGGGAGCAGGAGTACCTTCTGGCGCAGACTCATAACCCCCAGATGGGGGGCATGACTTCTTCGCAGGGGAAGTGCGAAAGCGCTCAGCAAGGGCGGTCTTCGCCGCCTTCTTTCATAGTTTAGACGGACTGGGAGATGGTTTCCCAGCCCTGGTTGACGATGCCGGCTGTGGCACGGCTTTCGCCGACCTCTTAGGGAGGGGAGTCTTAGCCTTCCCCTCTTGCTGTGCCGGCTGGGAATTACCAGCCGTCACAGACTTCTGGTTGGTCGAAGGTGGGGTGGTCCCCCCCTTCGAGCTTTTACTCTTTGCTACGTTGCTGGGAGCAGCGACAGTCGCCTTGGGCGCAGCGGTCAGCACAGGTGACAATGTTGTAAATTACGATCCTGAAAGACTCGGAGCTATCATGCTACAGTCGAGTGTATGGGCAGGTGTATTCGTAGAATTAAACTTACGGCGCGCTTCCTGGTAGGAAAGACCATCCACGGTCTTGATCTCCTTGATCTTCTTCTCACTCAGATATGTCGGACAGTTCCGATCCGGATAAGAATGAAAAAAGGAGCAGTTAGTGCACTTGTAGGGGGTTGTGCACTCCTCCGCGCCGTGAGCTACTCGTCCATATGTACCACATACGGACTGATTCGAACAGCGAGATACCAATGTCCGAATCGCTGGCATTGACAGCATCGCATAGGAGGCGGGATGTACGGCCTCACATCGCAACGATAAGTTGTTACCTTGACTTTCTCTCGTAACACTGACAACTTGAAAGAGACAATGAAGGCACCTGTGGCAACGTCTTCACCGCTGACCTTGCGCGTAATGCGCCGGACGTGTGTCACGCCACGGTTCTTCATGTCTTCCATCAACTCGTCGTCAGTGTTCAAAATAAGGTCGCGGTGAAAGATGACTCCGCGAACCAGATTCAAGGCCTTATGCTCCTCCACTTTGACGGGGATTTCGCCAAAGGGGTCGCACTTAAGCAACTGATCAGCTTGCAGTGCTGTACGAGTCTTCATAAGCAAACTACCGTTGCGCATTTTCTTGAGGTCCTCAAGTTCGCCGTAGACGCCTTCAATGTGTCTACTAAACATAATCGACTTTACCAGCTTAAAATCATGCCAATCGGTTCTGGTAGCGACCAGAAATCTAGGGAAGCTGGATCCCATTCCTTCACGCTAAGCATGTTCCCAGGGAGTTGAACCTCGCAGGGAACCAAAAGTTACACTTGAGAGAGCCGACTTCGTTTTGAAGCCATGCCCGATAACTTTCTCCCCGAATGCCACCCACTCCAATCAGGGGTCTCTGTAGCCGAACCAAGCAGCCAAGGCAATACCCACCTGGTCATAGCAGGTACTGCCCGGGGTCCGATGTTGGACGATGCCTAATACGGGATGACTGAGGCAATGAGCACTAGGACTCCCTTCCTCCAGTCACCTGCAATAGCATGTACCCCATAACGTGTACAGAGCACTAAATGTAGAGAAAAAAAATAAATTAATAATGTCCTTCTAGCATTCGGCTGTGTTGTCAGGCGGATACTACTGCCAAGGTAAATGGCGCTCCCACCCGCAAGAGTCCTGGGTGGTTAATTGCGGGCTTTTGGGCGTAATCGCACACGTAAGAGGCCCATCTCCGGGCAGCACGCACATCAAAATTTGGAAATGGTCTACATCTGACCCTCGGAAAAATAATAATAAGTAAAGAGGGGACCATGGCCACATGACCCTTTAAGTCTCCTACGACAGGCAGGGATTACCTGTGAATGTATTCAACCCCTCCCATCCACAGGAGGTCCAACACATTATACCAGCCGCAATCCATATCCGCGCCTACGTCGCCCCTTTCAGTCGACTCATACGACAGGCAGGGGATACCGCGGGTGTATTCTACATATGCGTTCCCCACCCGCAGGGGGTAGTGTGTTTGGTCCGCGAGAGGTATTTTATTTCCTTCAAGTCCGCCGGCAAGCCGGTTAGGACTCCCCTATCCGCCACCTGGGACGCGCCACGTGGGGGTATCACCTCTCCCACTGCTACGCCAGCGTAGTAGGTTCGTGGCCTTTACCATTTACTGAAAATCTTGTCTACACTGAAACCTTTTTCCGTCTGAGAGGGGATGGGAAGTGTTGTTGATACCAGCTGCTTATCTGATATACCAGGAGAAAGATAAGCGATTTTTTAGTGAAGAGAAATAGTGAACAGTTTTAGACATCGTTAGTCCAGAACGGAGAAGTCATTTACGATAAATCGTACTCATTCTTGTCTTCGAAACGGAATAAGAAAGGAGTTTTCGGGCGGTTCTCAATAATGGAAATCATTTTACTTCCCTTCATTGACAATATCTTTCAAATACAGTTATCAAGAGTTACGAGTAATTTTAGAAAGATTATACTCATGGTTATTGTGGGCTTGTGAAAATTTCGACCAGTCTTAACAATTTGAAACTTATACCTTCATATCATCCATCCTTTAAACAAACTGAAAAGTACCGGATTTTCATACAGCAGTAGTGACTAGCGCTTATTGCTTCAATCTCCCAAAATATGGAACTATAAAAATATTTCAAATGTTTAGGAATAATAATAATAATAATAATAATAATAATAATAATAATAATAATAATAATAATAATAATAACGCTACCCACTACCTTCAAACAGCTACACAACTCTTACTGCGCAACCAACTCGCTCGGTAAAAACCAATGTCAAATGTCTACCAGACAAAACAGTTCATTATTATGGCTGAAGAACCGATCGGAAAATCCCATTTCAAGTACTGTATTACTGAAAATACTGCACGGATAATACTTGTTTCCCAGCAGAAAAGAAAACCTACAACCTGTTTTCCAGTCCCCCGTGGTGTAGGGGTAGCGTGCTTGTCTCTTACCCGGAGGCCCCCGGGTTCGATTCCCGGCCAGGCCAGGGATTTTCACCTGGACCTGAGCGCTGGTTCGAGGTCCACTCAGCCTACGTGATTAGAATTGAGGAGCTATCTGACTGATATAGCGACCCCGGTCTAGAAAGCCAAGAATAACGGCCGAGAGGATTCGTCGTGCTGGCCACACGACACCTCGTAATCTGCAGGCCTTCGGGCTGAGCAGCGGTCGCTTGGTAGGCCAAGGCCCTTCAAGGGCTGTAGTGCCATGGGGTTTGGGGAGGGGGTTGTTTTCCAGTCACTGACCGGGTCAGGGATGGAATGAATGAAGCCCTTAACTTGCGGCGAGGACAGAAATTGTGCCGGCTGCTGAGGACTGTCGCACTCCTCTGGGGCAATGATTAATGACTGACAGATGAAATGAAACGAGTGTTGCTGGAATGAAATATGACAAGGAAAACCGGAGTACCCGGAGAAAAACCTGTCCCGCCTCTGCTTTGTCCAACACAAATCTCACATGGAGTGACCGGGATTTGAACCACGGAACCAGCGGTGAGGGGCCGACGCTCTGCCACCTGAGCCACGGAGACTTTTGTTTCACAACAGATGTCTCGTAAATGTAACATGCAATTTTTAAACGATAGCAATAAAATATTGAGTTGACATTTAAATAACCATGGAAACGATATTTCAAAATTAGTATTTGAAGTGAAATTTAACATTTTAGGGAGTATAACACCAACTTTTCTGCTAAAAATTGCTGAAGTGGAATGCAGCTTTCCACGTGTTTAGAAAGACGTATGATAGGATGGAATTACTGTAGGATTAATTGGCATTAGGAAGATATATTTAGTCCCTGGAAAATTTGGCACTGGGAAAATTGGTTTAGGAAAATGATTGAGGAAGAAGATTGGGAAAACTGTTCGGGAACGGGGATTGACGTTTCAACAGCTGAGAATTCGACAGACCTGTCATTGATATACCCCCCCCCCCATGGCACTACAGCCCTTGAAGGGCCTTGGCCTACCAAGCGACCGCTGCTCAGCCCGAAGACCTGCAGATTACGAGGTGCCGTGTGGTCAGCACGACGAATCCTCTCGGCCGTTATTCTTGGCTTTCTAGACCGGGGCCGCCATCTCACCGTCAGATAGCTCCTCAATTCTAATCACGTAGGCTGAGTGGACCTCGAACCAGCCCTCAGGTCCAGGTAAAAAATCCCTGACCTGGCCGGGAATCGAACCCGGGGCCTCCGGGTAAGAGGCAAGCACGCTACGCCTACACCACGAGGCTGGCAATTGATCTACAGTCTCGTCCAATTCCTCTCTTCGGGCCAGAGAAAACCCTCGGCAAAGATCTCTAGCTCTGACTTTCACAAAACAAATTAAATTACATGAACATATAATTAAAAACTCAGAAATATTACTAAAAATAAGTTCTTGTTTAATAGCTTTCATAGTGAAATCACGCATTCATTACTCCCTATTCCTCAATCCACAAGGTTTGCAGCTCAAAAATAAAACATAGTGGAAGTTCTAGCCAGTTAGATACTAACCTTTCTTATAGACATCCGATTTCTTTTGTCGGAAAACTGCCAAAAATAGACGTGCAAGTATTTAGTGTTAACATTTGTACTTTTTCTATAAAATTCGGCACATTTTATAGCATTCTTGACAAGAAACAGCTTACATACGTACATACATCATTATAGACTGCTATGCCTTCAGCGTTCAGTCTGCAAGCATTTCTGAATTTTACTAATCGCCGCCAGAATCCTCTATTTGTAACTACCCCTCTATAGCTTATCTTTAAATCGTTAGAAACTGAGTAACCATCGTCGTCTTGGTCTCCCTTTAATCCTCTTATCCTCCACAACAGAGTCCATTATTCTCTTAGGTAACCTATCCTCAATTCGCCTCACATGACCCCACCACCGCAACCGGTTTATGTGTACAGCTTCATCCTTCGACTTAATTCCTAATTTAGCCCTTATCTCTTCATTCCTAGCACCCTCCTCCCATTGTTCCCCACTCGTGTGTACCAGCAATTGTCTACTTTCATGTCTGTCACTTCTAGCTTATGGGTGTGGTTAGGATCTCCTGAGTCCGCCCAGCTTTCACTTCCGTAAAGCAAAGTTGGTCTGAAAACAGACCGATGTAAAGATAGTTTCGTCCGGGAGCTGACTTCCTTCTTACAGAATGCTGTTGATCGGAACTGCGAGCTCACTGCGTTAGCTTTGCTGCACCTTCATTTATGGCCGGTTTCTGGAATGGTGAGATATCTGTCAGATAGCTACTGATTTGTTACAGCTGCGTTGCACAGCGGAATAGGGAATAACTTATCGAACTTAACTATTGGCTCGTTTATCAAGTTTCATAAACCTCTCTCACTGCTTTGTTTTTATGCATTAGATGTGTTCCATAGACCGTCAGGCGCATGCCCAAAAGTCATTAATCGCATTTGAGCTTTCCATGCAGCTCTGTGCCATGCAGCGAGAAATTGGTATTCAATTAGTTCGTGTAGACGTGGGTATCAGTTTCGTAGTGTGTTAGGACAGAAGAATTTGACATTGAGGATTTCTAGTGAAATGAGCACACCAGCAGCACACGTCACGCGCGATCCAATTTGTATTGAAATGAAAATCCACAGCCTGTTTCCAGTCACTTGACCGGGTCAGGGATGGAATGAATGAAGCCCCCATCTAGCGGCGAGGATAGGAATTGTGCCGGCTGCCGAAACCAGTCGCACTCCTCTGAGGCAGTGGTTAAAGACTGACCGATGAAATTAAGTGATACTCGAGAGTGTTGCTGGAATGAAAGATGACAGGGAAAACCGGAGTACCTGGAGGAAAATCTGTCCCACCTCCGCTTTGTCCAGCACAAATCTCGCATGGGGAGGCCGGAATTTGAACCACGGAACCCAGCGGTGAGAGGCCGGCGCGCTGCCGCCTGAGCCACGGATACTAATTTGTACCGAGCCTTATAAATACACCGTATCCATTCCGTGTTTTTCCAAAATATTAACATTGTTTGACCACAGTATAACGATAAATACCGGGTAATTAACATAATTATATAACCAGTGCATTTTGTATCCAGCGTCTTGGGAATGTGCGGTATCCAACTGATGAGCCCATTTTCAAAAATGGCTTCCACGGCCGCAGATCTTACAATCACAGGAAGAGAACCAGCTTTTGGGTGGTTAGGCCGTGTGCATTTGCAGAGTTTCGCCCAGACGTGCCATTTGGGCCATTTGAGCCCTGTGATTGTATGATGAGCCCATGCCGCAGTGGGGCGAAACACTGGTAATTTTTTTACGATTGAGTTTCCTGAATTTTATTTAGCTATCTTAATCGGAAGCCATATTTTTGATCAAGTTAACAAATAGATATCTCCTGCTCAGGGCCCTCTAAGTTAGCAGGCGATTTACCGAATCGATAGTTGTATCTAACGTTCGTGCAACGCGAAAACACATGTTAACCATTAGTTACCGCTATAGGTTCGATATCACGTTCCAGAAACCGGGCATTAATCTCACTTAGGCTACTACACTACCATCATGGGAGAATACACATCCTAAATACTGCTCTAGCTTTGTATCCCCAACCTGGCATTCAATTTAGTCTTAGAAAGGCTAATTTTCATATCATATTCATTGCATATATTTTCAAGTTCCAATATATTGGACTGCAGGCTTTCGGCACAATCTGCCATTAAGACCAATTCGTCAATATAGGTCAGATTGCTTACTACATTCTACCGAGCTCGATAGCTGCAGTCGCTTAAGTGCGGCCAGCATCCAGTAATCGGGAGATAGTGGGTTCGAACCTCACTGTCGGCAGCCCTGAAGATGGTTTTCCGTGTTTTCCCATTTTCACACCAGGCAAATGCTGGGGCTGTACCACGGCCGCTTCCTTCCCATTCCTAGGCCTTACCAATCCCATTGTCGCCATAAGACATATCTGTATCAGTGCGACGTAAAGCAAATAGCAAAAAAGATCCCCCCCTGCCACTTAAATACCTTTCATCAAGGTGATCCATGTAAACTATGAACAATCCCTGTAAGTAACTTGAACCAATAGCTCATTCTAGTATCAATTCTCACTGCAGCCAAATTGTCAACATAAATGCCTTCGATTTATTTCAATAACCTACCCGTAATCCCATAGTCTTCCAGTATGGCGAACACTTTTTCCCTCGGTACTCTGTCATATGCCTTCTCTAGATCTACGAAACAAACCCAACTGTCTATTCCTTTCGTAGCATTTTTCAATTACCTGTGGTCTGAAACCACACTGGTTTTCATCTAACTTCCTCTCAACCACTGATCACACCCACCCAAGATGCCAGTGAATACCTTGCCAGGTTTACTGATCAATGAGATCCCTCGATAGCTGTTGCAATCCTTCCTGTTCTCTTGCTTATAAATAGGTGCAATTACTGCTTTTGCCCCAACTGAAGGTACTTTACTAACACTCCATGCTAATCTTATCTCTCTATGAAGCCATTTCATCCCTGCCTTCGTTGTCTCCCATCTTCACACACAGTTGTTCCTAGGCATTCCCTTGACGTTTCTACTACAGCATCGCTGTATGTCGCCCATCCTCTTCCTATATTCCGAACCTGCTTAATCTCCGCTATTTGGAACTTTTTACTAGTAACATCCACGCACTTGTAATTTTCGACCCTTATTCGTCTGCTGACAGAATTCACGTGTTCTCTCTCCTAGGCCTAGTGAGAGTTCACTACAAATCGTACAGTGTTCTGTGTCACTAAAAATCCACGGAATACCCGCACATTCCTAACAGATTTAATGAATTCAAGGTCGGTTATGATATAGCCTATTACGGATCTAGTGCCCCTACCCTCGCATGTGTAGCAGTGAATAACCGTATGACTGAAGAATGTATTCGTATTCGTAACTGCTAATCCCATCCATACCAGCACAGAAATCCACCAAACTGTTCCTATTCCTATTAACTTTCATATCTTCCCCTCATTTACCATTCACCCTTTCATATCCTTTAGTTCGATGTCCACCTCCCGCATTGAAATCGCCCATTAGCACAATCCTATCCTTGCTGTTGACCCTGACTACGATGTCACTCAATGCTTGATAAAACTTGTCAACTTCATCCTCATCTGCACCCTACATGGTAAGTATACAGACAAATCTCGTCCTAATTCCTCTAATAGCTGAATCTACCCACATCAGTCGCTCATTTGCGTGCCTAAGGGTACGTTTATGCTGCAGCTTTGCTGCTGGCTCATGGATGCTCGCCCTAGCACCTCGCTGCTGGCTATAGCCTGGCTGCTCGCCATGGCGCTTTTACCCTGCAGCAGTCCCACGCGCACGCTGCTGGCAGCTCTCAGCTGTAGTCGAAAATTCAAAACAGAGGAACTGATGGTTAAGGCGGTTTGTATTTTGCATAATTTGATTATAGATATAGAGGGTATGAACATTTAGACTACCGAGCTCGATAGCTGCAGTCACTTAAGTGCGGCCAGTATCCAGTAATCGGGAGATAGTGGATTCGAGCCTCACTGTCGGCAGCCCTGAAGATAGTTTTCCGTGGTTTCCTATTTTCACACCAGGCAAATGCCGGGGCTGTACCTTAATTAAGGCCACGGCCGCGTCCTACCAATTCCTAGGCCTTTCCCATCCCACCGTCGCCGTAAGACATCTGTGTCGATGCGACGTAAAGCATATAGCCCTAGCAAACAAAAAAACACTTAGACTGCGAAGACGTACTTCCAAGAGCTACCCCGTCGAGGAGAAACAACACAAATCCAGCTGAAGCTTCTGAAATGCGGAATAAATTCAGAGATTTTTTTAACGAGTGAGTCGCAGTTCTGTTGGTGAGTGTATCTTACAATAATTTGGTGTACTGATGTGAAATAAAAAGTGTAAAATGCTTCGCCTGGATTTTTCAGTGCATTTCTACTGCGGGAGGTGATTGAAGAATGAAGCTACACATGCTTCATTTCGTAACTTAATAGTGTACTTTTGAATAATGTAAAATAGGGGGTTATGGAGTATGTCATTTTGACTTTAGTTAGGTCTCCTTAACAAAATGTGTTTACAGTTTGAAAAAATAACTGTCGAACTTTCCATGAAAAACGAGGTACTTCATATAAATCACCTGCTTGTAATGATAGAGGTCCCCAAAATTGCAAGAATAAAAGATCAAAGTTGACATAATCGTTCCGCATTCTTTTGCCACGTCATTCCATAGTTTGATGATGATGATGCTTGTTTAAAGTGGGCTAACATGTAGGTCGTCGGGCCCTGATGGTACGAGATGAGACGAAATGGATTAAAAGTTATAATTAACCCACTGATTAGGATTAGAAAAATGCTATTTGCTTTACGTCGCACCGACACAGATATGTCTTACGGCGACGATGGGAGAGGAAAGGCCTAGGAATTGGAAGGAAGCGGCCGTGGCCTTAATTAAGGTACAGCCCCGGCATTTGCCTTGATGTGAAAATGGGAAACCACGGAAAACCATCTTCAGGGCCGCCGACAGTGGGGTTCGAACCCACTGTCTCCAGGATGCAAGCTCACAGATGTGCGCCCCTAATCGCACGGCCAACTCGCCCGGTAGAGTAAAATAGTAGTTAACAATAAACCAATTAAAACACAAATAGAAACTTTACTTTTAAACACGATAAAACAAGCCACTCTCCCTCATAAAACGTAGGAAAAGGTCTACTGGCCGCTCGTCATCTCGTCACTCCTTTTATCTCATATGAAACTCTTGTGATGATCCGCATGCCGCTGGCTCCAAATCGCATTGCGTTCGAAGACAGGTTCAGATAGCAAGTGATCACTGAACGTGTGTATAGAGTGCGAAGAGAGGAAGAGTGGGAGAGCGGGTGACCTTGAAATAACCAATCACAGTCCAAGTTACAGGATAGCCGGCGATGGGCCAGGCTCGATAATCAAACGTGTTTGAGACCATGGATGTGGCGAGGATAGCAGCCAGCAGCGTAGCTATGAGCCGAGCTCCAGGGTAAAAGCACTGATTGAGATCCATTGGTTTGTTTCATCATCGCCTAATATCGAGCAGCGAAGCTTGGCGATGTGCTAGCAGCCAGGCTGCAGCATAAACGTACCCTAACAGAAACTATGTTGCGTGCAATAGTATTCCTGATGAACAGTCTGCCCTTCCCTTTCTAACACCCGTCAACTACACATTATACTGTAATGTCTATCTTCCTCCTTATCTCCCCTTAACCGAATAACATAACTTATCACATCCAGACACATCATCTTTGCCTACTCAGGCAGTTCTATTTTCGTTCTCCTATAAGCCCTATTCATACTGATAGCTCCACATCGAATTCAATTTCATTCGCCAAGTTGTTTGTTTACAAGGAGTCCCTCGTCTGTCAAATGGGAGTGGGACTCAGTTTCTCCCATAGGTCCAAAGGTTGCTTAAAACTTTGAGCTAGGCCCTACTCGGTAAAGCAGGATGCTACCCTTACTTAGGAGATCTCTCCTCTAACGGGTTAGCACAAGGAGGGCCACAACAGAGCCCACTCCCAATCCATAGCAACTGGTATCCCGGCTCTGAGGACCACTTACTAGGCCACTCAGCCGTTGCCCGTGGTTCACGAACTAGGACGTGACTACAGTAACCCACACCACGAACGAGCTTTGTTACATTTAAACAATTCATCCAAATCCATATATTTTTATATAAATAACGATCAAAGAAAGAAAAACGCAGCAGGAACGCAGCAGGCACATTCTACTCACTGTTTTAGCAATTCTGCTGGTAGAAAGTAGCTAATGCCCGATTAAAAAATAAATATGTATTTTTCATTATAAACAGTTAAGACGTGCAAGTACTGTAATTTCGCGGGCGAAAATAAGCCGTACACAATGCAATTGGTTCAGAAATAGTCAATGATTATGTTCGCTGACAGTGTCCATTGTTAGCAGAAGACTTAGTTCACATCTCTTTCAATCTGTGAAGTTTGTCTGTTAACGCAGACGTGCCAGCACAGTATCCGCACTGTCAGCACGTGTTTAGAACTGCCATAACGGAGCTCTTTTCATAAAGTCTCTGTTTTGTTTCCAGAACACATTCCCGTTAACGTTTCACTCTCTCCAACAACTCCAGAGAACATTAGCGTAGCCAGGATCGGCCGATTGGAAGGGGGGGAGGGGGTATAGTTACAAAATGACAGAACACAATGAAGGTGCTTGTGCGTGTGTGGTGCGCGCATGCATGGACAATGACAGGTGAACTATGTTGATATTCAAACTGCAGTACACTGCAAAATACAGAACAAGAACAATACGACCAAGGTCAACAGTTTTACAGCGAATTGTATGTTCAGTTTACAATCTAAAATACAATTTTCGAGGCTTCTTAGAAAATAGATTCAACATATCTGTTAGTTTTGCAATTATGTCTCTGTATGTTTAGTTTATTGTAAGTTTATATTTTATTTTTGTAAACGTTCCGCGGGTGGGGGGTTGGGGGTTCTAATCCCCAGAACCCCTTCCAGAGAATCACTTAGCCGAAAGCCACAGGTTTCTAGCCTTTTAATCGAATACGGTATTATTTTGAAGTGTGTGGTGATTACTGCTCCAGTGGCCTGTTGAACAGAAGTAACATCACAGGCATCAAACCCTCTTATGACTCCTTTTACTCTTATCAAAATGCTGACAATGAAAGATTGAGGTTTCAATACAACTTCCCCATCGCGTAACGACTGGCTGGAAATAGCTCCTATGATTGTGAAGCGTTCAAGTTTATTGTAAGAGGCGCTTTCAAAAACACTTTCTCCGCAGTGATTATTAGCCTGATGACAGCAGGAAACTTCGCAACGGGTCTTCAATGACCACCTGAAGAACTCTTCTTTGGTAGACTGGGTTCCTGTACACATGCCCAATTTTAATTGCCTAGAGAAAACATTTGTACATTTCTGATATGTTGATTACAACTAATAGGGGGGGGGGGGGAGGCACAAGTGTAACGAATCCCTGACAAAACGTTGTCCTTTGTAATACTTACACGAGATAAGGTATCAAGTTCCCGACTAATATATGCTACTTGCCACGTTCCTGCATCTCTTCTTCAGTTTCCCAAACCAGAGTCGTGTAACTCTCCTGCAATTTCTTGTCAAAAGGTCCTTTCGTACAGAATTTGTTCTGGAATCTTCCCCTCAAAAATACTACACAAGTTGGGTGATTTAGGGCCGTATTGTCATTCTCATCACTCCAGTTTATTGAGTACGGCATGTTCGGGGACAGGGGGCGCGGTTGGCTTTTGGAAGGCCCAGCAAAATTTTCATAACATGTGATAGGTACGGCAGATAGCTTGAGCTGAGGTTTCGAATTTTTATTTTATTTTATATTTCATTTCATGTAAATTTCTAAACCTTGTTTAAATGTAGAATTTACGGCCGGCCTGTGGACTGACTCATACCGTGGTAAGACCTAAGGGGGTGGAGATCTCTACCGGGGAAACACCTTCTCCGGCCAGTTTAAATGCGCGCCTTCTATAAGGCCATCTATGTAATCTATCTTGAACTGATGTAGTACTAAATATTTTGGTTTTCAACTGTTAGATGTCTCTACTATAAGTTTAATTGTTCCATCTTGTGGGGTAAACTATAATTATTCCATAAAGAAACTTGTAATTCTGAGGTTTGTCAACCTCCTTCTTAGGATTGGTTTTTTATGTATCAAAGTTGTCTACACTTCTGCTGCTTCCTTGTTATGCATCTTCATAATCCACCCTGCAATGGTCTTGCGGAGGACACGTTAAATTAATCAAATCCGGGTAAAATACCTTTAGCGATGGGGCGGCTTTCAAGCATGTTACTAGCAGCATCTGTTAGAAGAACTTACAAAACATTATAATCCCTGACACAGGCTATATACAGGGTTATTCACCTAACATGTTACACAGAAATAACTTCTAAACCATTAAAAGATATCGGCATTCTGTTTTTATATTCGTAAATGTTACCCAGGGCCTTGTAAAGTAACGTCCTACTTAGTCTCATGGGGTTATTAACAACCGACTGGCGAACACACAACGGGGAATGGAAATTAAAGTTGTATTGTTTTGTTTTGACATGCACTCAGTTTAGCGTTTTTTTCTCACGGACGGGAATGGGAAGGATTAGGAAAGGAAGTCGGCCGTGGCCTATCACAAAGGTACCCATCCGGCATTTGCCTGGTGTTGAACATGCGACACCATGAAAATCACTTTCAGGTTGGGCGAGGCAGGACTCGAACCTACGCTCTCCCGAATGTGACGTACCCACCTGGCCCACAGATGTTTGACAAAATTATAACGTGGCGGGTCACTTTAATATTAAAATAAATGATATATCATTGTTTCTCCATAAACAGTATCTCAAGGGCGCCAGTCTTCAAGCTTATGGCTAGAAAACGAAAGTTGATAATTAATAATAATAATAATAATAATAATAATAATAATAATAATATTAATAATAATACATAATGAGACTCAAAAAACTCCCAGGGGTGAGGTGAACGGAACACAAATCATTAAGTACACTAACTTGGAATTTAAGGATCATTAATAATAATTTCATGAAATACAAATTAAAACAGCTATTTATTAGGATGAAAAACGTGACGTAACGGCGTATTAACGAAATCTGAACTTACGGAAACAAAAGAAAAATTGAACGAAATTAACTCTAAGAAAATGAACTGTTGCGCGAAGACTTTCAGTAACTTATGCCATAAGCTCACCATATGTAGATTCTGTTGTCTTGAAGCTGATGATGGGTGGACATCTCGTACCGGCTGCCTCATCTGTTGTTGGATTCCAGTCCTACTTACGCATTCCTGCCTTTAACACTTCCTACTTTACTCCTTACATAAAGCCGTAATGAGTCCTACTTTTAAGTGCAAAACCACCATGGGTTATGTTCATGGAGAGAATACACTTGTATTCTTCCGTGTTATGGAACAGTAGCGTAGCTAAATTCATAATAAAAGCTCTCCTCCCCTATACTAGTCAAAACCGGTCTCCCGTTGACTACCTCTCGTCATTGAGATAACAAGTCCCAATGAGAATAACTTTTGAGTAGTATCTTACGGTACTACTCAGATGCGAAGTGAACTAAGTTAAAATCTTCTCCGATGTGCAGATGTAAAATCGTAGTAAGAGTGTCTTCCAAGAGTGAGAATCAGAATGTCAATCAGAATCAGAATGTGAATGTCTCAGAGTGAGAATAAGAATGAGAATATCTCAGTGAGAATAAGAATGTCTCTCCAGCTCTTGTCAACGACGTATATAGGTTCAAAAGTCTCCTTCCATCAGCCATATCACATGGTCTCCTATGTATTGCTGTGAATCCATCCCGTTGCTTCGTTACGTTCATTCACATAGGCTGAACTTTCCCGCTGAAATAAAGCGTCAGGTCGCTAAGTTCGAAAAGTTGGCGTTTATAATGTATCAACTGTCTCTTCATGAGGTGGAAAGGGTAAGATCTCTCGTAACCTAGATGACGTACTTTTCTTGGAAATGGGCTGAAATTAGCCTGCTGACTCTGGTCACCTCACAACGGCTATTGGAAAATTTACTGCAAGTTATAAATATGAATGATGTTGAAATCATAGAGTTAGTAAATAATACACTAGAGGTAGCATTGGCGCTGCAGTCGCGTGCGAAGTTGAACGAGCGCGCTGTTTGGCTAAAGCTGGATTGTTTGGCACAGTCATTACTGGAGCTTCCCTCTAAATTTAAGTATATACTTCTCTGAAGGAAAATGCCAGTCTCCTGTGCAGCTTATGGCTGCATAGAGAGGTTCATAAAGGGCAGTGGCGTATCATTTCACAGGTACGTTTCCTTGAAATTCATTTCCGTGCGTATAAAATAATATTTTGCATGACACTTATTGTCATGTGAATTGACCTACGTGGGCTGACTTAATGACTGATTCCCCTGTCGGCGTGAATGAATTTCTTTGGATCTTTCCTTGAAGACTGAAATTAATGTTTTAGGAAATGTAAGGGATGACATTTTTCTTTCGCTGAAAGCAAATATCCAGAAAAATACCGAGCGAGTGGTTGTAGGCTTTGGGTCACATAGCTGTCAGCTTGCATTCAGGAGATAGTGGGTTTGAACCCCACTGCCGGGAGCCCTGAAGATGGTTTCCAATTTCTACACGAGGAAAATACTAGGGCTGTACCCTAATTAAGGCCACAGTCGTTTCCTTCCCACTCCTACCCCTTTCCTGTCCGATAGTCGCCGTAAGACCTATGTGTGTCGGTGCGACATTAAGCAAATTGGTACAAAAAAGAAAATAAGAAAAGATGTACATGATAGCCTGGAATTGTGCTTCGTTTTTTACTTTCTGTGTATATTTATAGCATTAAAAGCTATTGAATATATTTTGTGTATATACAGTTAGTTGCTTTCCCTTCGTACAATACGTGTAGCAGTCCCCATTCATACCTTACCAGATTTTAAAATATAGAGACTATTATAGATGTCCTGCACCGTGTGAACATCTGAGTCCTTTACTTTCGTCAATATTAATCCCTGAAATGTCATATGGAGATATAAGCACAATAAATTATTGACCAAGCGAGTTTACCGCGTGGTTAGGGCCACGCAGCTGTAAGCTTGCTTTCGGGAAATAGTGAGTTCAAACCCCACTGTCGGCAGTCCCGAAGATGATTTTCCGTGGTTTCCTATTTTCACACCAGGTAAATGCCGGGGATGTACCTTAATTAAGCACACGGGCGCTTCCTTCCCACTCCTAGTCTTTTCCTATTCCATCGTCGCCATAAGGACTATCTGTGTCGGTGCGATGTTAAACAAATTGTAAAAATTATTATAAGTATTTTTTCGGTTCTCTTCAATCATATAATTTACCACTCTCCCCTTCCATTAACGAAAATCATTTTATAAGTTAAAATCTTAAAGCAATTCATGCATTTCAGGAAAAAACTAAATAAAAACTCCATAATAGTATGAAACCACAACCGAGTGTCGTATTTCCACTTGTATTCGCGTTTAGAAAACATCGATAATAATAATAATAATAATAATAATAATAATAATAATAATAATAATCAGAAAATGAAATCATACTGGGCCAAGAAAAAGCAGAAGACCTTAACTAAGAGTTAAGACGAGCCCCGTGGTCCCTAGTAGGCCAAAACGAATAATAATAATAATAATAATAATAATAATAATAATAATAATAATAATAATGGCTTTACGTCCCACTACCTACTTACACGGTTTTCGGAGACACTGAGGTGTCAGATTTTTTCCCACGGGAGTTCTTTCATGTGCCAGTAAATTCATCTGCAAGAGGCTGACATATTTGAGCATCTTCAAGTATCATCGGGCTGAGTCAGGCTCGAACCTGCCAACTTGGGTTTAGAAAGCCAGCGTCTAAACCAGCGATAATAATATTTTGTCTACTTTATCCCCAAATCTCGCCAACGCTTTTAGGCCTAAAAGCTCGCTCATCCGCTTCGTACAAGAGGGGACATTTTCGGCCGTTGAGCAGAACTATACCAAAGTCCTGTTCATTTACACAAAAGATAGCGGAATATACGTGCCCTCCTTCTAAACCTATGTTGTTAGAAGACTTAATATGAACAGTATATTGATTTTGTGTTTCTTAACTGCACCTGAACACCGTGCGCTTTTATCACGCATTTCTCCTGTATTTATGCTATTAGGGCTTTCTTTTTTACTGGAGAGAAGCATCGCAAGTATACTGTAATATCTGAGAATGTTTACATGTAAGAATTTTAAACCATATCTGTATCCACACAGTTTTAAAAGTCCTTTATTTACATTGATGAGTATAGCGGAGTGAGCTTTTTGCCAAACAGCTGTGATTTCAACATGCTCCGCTGGCTACAGCGATTCTCTCGTAGACGGTGGCGCCAATGCTACCTCTAGTGTATAATTTACTAACTCTATGGTTGAAATACTTTACCCAATAATTTGTTCGTTCAGAATACGTTATAGCCGCAATACAAAGAAATGAAATGATTGAAATGGATGATAAAAACCCAATATATATATAAATTTAAGCATGACCTAGCGGTGATTATAATTAATTGATAAGATGTATATATTTATAGTTCAATAATTGAAAACATGCAGTGATGTCCCAAACATCACAATGCACTCAGTTTAGCGTTTTTTTCTCACGGACGGGAATGGGAAGGATTAGGAAAGGAAGTCGGCCGTGGCCTATCACAAAGGTACCCATCCGGTATTTGCCTGGTGTTGAACATGGAACACCATGAAAATCACTTTCAGGTTGGGCGAGGCAGGACTCGAACCTACGCTCTCCCGAATGCACGCTACTACAGTCGCGCTGGAGCTCTGCGGAGATTAATGCGTGTAAAATAAAACCTAAATAATAGTGTTGTTGCCATCTCATCACTATCAGCTCTGAACATTTGCTTTTCTATAAGGAGGTCTCCCGGTGTTTTGTGTTATGTTTATTTCTCAACTCAGTAGTATGAACTGTACACTAAAACCAGTGACAATAATTATAGCTTTCGTTATGTTCCATTCAAGGCAATGTACTTATTTTATTCCTTTTAAACACAAACCCTTTCTGTCCTGTCGTGTGTTCGTCTGTCATACACACTTTGCAAACCCATCACATGTGTACGAGGTGCTTACATGCCTGGTATCCATTCTGTGGCTGAAATCACTCCCAGGAAACTGCTTGCGCCTCAATATGTCCTTGCCCGATTTCACGTTGTTTGATGCGGCATGCAAAACAGCGCATGCTGTTCTTACTTATATCTCAAAAAGTAATTGTCCGATTTTGAAAATACTTACATATTTGAACTTGTACGCAGATCAACTTTTAAATCAGCTGTATGAATTTGTGCCATTCCATTTAAAAATATGGAGTTAGTATCAATATCTCTGTTGTTAATCACCCCATGAGACTAAGTAGCACGTTATTTTACAAGACCCTGCGTACCATTTACGAATATGAAAACAGAATGCCGATATCTTTAATGGTTTAGAAGTTATTTCCGTGTATGCTTAACATATTTTGTGAAACCCAGTCGTAATTTTACAATTAACATAACGTACTTGTATAAAACTAGCTTGGATACGTAACATTCATGCAGTAATCGTCAATGGACATAAGTAGATAAATGAAACAAAAAGTACAATTAATCAGGATTTGAACACGGGGCGCAAAAGTGTGAAGCCGTCGAGATGGCCGCTGCGCCAGCGCACATAATGCACGTCTACGGATGTGTACTGCTTATTTCGACCTGTCTTTCAGTGAGCGTGGTCACAGACAGCTCTGGCTGGTGGGACCCCAAACATTCAATTTCCTGGCCTGGGACCCCTGGGGAAGAGGCGGCTTGCTACTTACTAGACTAGAACCGGCTTCCCAAGTACCAAGATTACAACTTTCATATCAAAATTAAAAAAGAAATTATTTGAGGAAAATACAGAAATTATCCATATAGTTCTGGAAGTAGAAATCCTTGTTATATGTGGATCATTTATCTGAATAAAATATGAGTGGGTTCGAATCCCACTATCGGCAGCCCTGAAGATGGTTTTCCGTGGTTTCCCATTTTCACACCAGGCAAATGCTGGGGCTGTACCTTAATTAAGGCCACGGCCACTTCCTTCCAACTCCTAGGCCTTTCCTATCCCATCGTCGCCATAAGACCTATCTGTGTCGGTGCGACGTAAAGCCCCTAGCAAAAAAAAAAATGAGTGAAGAGTATAAGACGTACCAGTGCCAAAATTCTGACTGACTACCGAACAACAGAAATTTCAACAAAAATGTTTGAAAAAATAAAGAAATATTTTACTGCAGAAAGTATGCGGAGAGATTAAGTTAATGTTTATTCAGTAAATTAGTTTTAAGAAATAGATACTAAACCTCAAGGGATTATGCACATCTTTAATTGTAACTATATCTATAAGCAAGTGAAAATCATAATTCGTAGGAAAGTAACTACTCTCAGCCGGTTGAGGTGCTGGTCTTCTGACCCCAACTCGGCAGGTTCAATTCTGGCTTAGTCCGGTGGTATTTGAAGGTTCTGAAATACGACGGACACTTGTCGGTAGAGAACTCCAGCGGGACAATAATGTGTTTACGTCCCACTAACTACACTTTACGATTTTCGGAGACGCCGAGGTGCCGGAAGTTTGTCCCGCAGGAGTACTTTTACGTGCCAGTAAATGTACCGACACGAGACACGTATTTCAGCACCTTCGAATACCACCGGACTAAGCCAGGATCGAACCTGCCAAGTTGGAGTCACAAGACCAGCACTTCAACCGTCTTGAATCCTTCAGCTCGGCTCCAGCGGGACAAAATTGCGGCACCTCGGCGTCTCTGAAAACCGTCAAAAGTGTTAGTGGGACGTAAAATCATTGTTCTTGTTATTCATTCTCACTTGTTTGCAAATGAAGGGATCTTGGCTGACGAAGGTATAACAGATGCTGCGCGAATAATTTGAGATGAGACAGTAGGGATTACGAGAGAGAATATGAAGAGCTATGACATGGCCATGCAAGCCTGTGACGCGGCGTGGCACACTCGGCAACACTGTTCGGGCCTTGCTTGACTCTGCGCTACTTCGCCTTTCCTACGTTTATCTCAATGAACGATATCACATGAAGCAAGGAATTGTAACTACATATGTACAAACAGAACGGATATCTGTATTTGTAATTCAAATTAAAGAACTGATCATGACTTCTCACTTCTCATCAGAATTTTAAGACACTGCTTTGGCACGGGTTTCGTGTAATTAAAAATATTATATTTGCAATACAAGGTCAGAATAAACAGGTTTTTAACACCGTATTCCTAATGGCCACAGAAGATAGTGGAACATCCTGCGGAAAGTTTCACAAATTTTTAATACAGAAATATCCTTTTCCCTTGTTCCTTTCAACTTGTCACAAAAAGCCTGCGTCTACACCCTCGTAATCCTTGCGCTACAAGACAGGCCTCACAAGAAGTCAAACTACGTCATCATTCCGAGTGCACATTAGGTTTTTGCAGAATTCAACCACGAAGATAATGGTATATTACATTTTGGATGGTCTCTGAGTTGCTAATATTTTCGTATGAACCTTAAATACATTATACTGTAGTAGTGCGTAAATTCGCCTTGCAAACAACATCCCTTCAATACGGTATGGTAAGGTCAATTTTCCTTTACACATTAGCATAGGAAAATTAACACAACGAAAATTATTCTAATGGACTGCATATAAATGTGGGTGGGAAGCGTGACCAGAGCATTGGGATATTACGAGGTTTTAAAAGAAAGTCATCGATTTTTCTGCAGGTAGTATACTTCTACAATCTACCTCTGGCAGTCTATACAGACTATGCAATATTTCAGTTTTGTGCAGGAACAACTTGCGTCTGTTCATGAAAATGGGAGCTTTAATATAAAGAGGATAGACTTTTAGGAAGGAATAATAACGATTGACCGATTTTTAATTTCTACAAGTGAGCTTCTGGTGTTGTCCAATATTCCTGCTTATTCACATAGGTATGTGGCATTAAATGAAAATAATTTGGTTGACAGAAATAAATCAACCATAATTATATTCTATGAGAATACCACGACTTTTAAAACAGCAGCTATCGTCGTGGTAATACAAGAATGCTCCATGCAAAGAAATAGTGTATTATTTTATGCTTTCATTCATTAAAGAATTAAAGACATTTGTGGAATTTCATGGTGAAACAAATTTAGTAAACTTCGGTTTTTCATTCTCAAGTAACATGTTCTGTACAAGTTATTCTTACTAGACAATGCATGTTATTGTAGACCCTATATTTAAACTTATTGATCCTTTTCTGAAACAAGAATTAGGATTTCTACATTAACTTAGGATTATACACATTTTCTATTTTATGTTTTTATTAACTACCGTTCTGTTTGAAAAAAGAGAACAAGTATCACATTCTTCAAAAAGTATGTTGATTTGACTGAACAAGGTGTCAGGATATTTGCATCAGTACTAGATAAAATATAAAAACTATAATGTCCAAAATATTCTTACCGAACGTTTTTTTATTCTATAGAAAATGGGAGTGATTATGTGTCGTTTCTGAAACAAATGATTGAAATGTGTTAGGACATAACAGGACCCTTTTCAAGAGCAATATTCCGGCAGTGGGCGATCTCTTAAAGGCTTTTAAACAACCAATTCATTGGGGTCGGCACTTGGCCGTACAGCTTGACCATACAGCTAAGGAACCGAAATTGAAAAACCGTAAAATGTCCGACATTATTAAACTAGTGTTTCAATATCTGAGTAAATAACTGACCAATTTGTTCCTGTTAAACAAACAAACAAACAAACAAACAAACAAACAAATTCTTGCGACGAAAAAGGAGACACATTTCGACTAAGCGGAATAAATAATAATAATAATAATAATAATAATAATAATAATAATAATAATAAGCGGAAGAAGAACGGAACTTATCTGTCCATTCACTCGACACTGTGCAGAATAAAATTGGTTACCTCTTGACAGTAACACGAGTAGTCTAGAATACACCAAATGAAGTAAATTATTTGCACAGATCAGTCAAAGTAAACTTCGATTACGTAATTAACACCGCAGAGATGGCGCTAGCGTAGTTATTCAAACGGCTACAATTAAGAAGCAAACCTCTTGCTGAAAATAACTCTCATCCAGAAATGCCACTACAGTGATCAGGAGAAACGATAATGCGTTAGAAAAGAATAAACAACAGTACGGAGTGTACAAACTAACGTTTTGAAGTCAACAACCGTTTAAGCGACATTTTACAGAACGCATATCTACTAACCAGCTCGATAACACTTGTAATATTGAGCTGTGCTATAGCCACTGCATTTAGTAATTCGAAGAGTAAGTCGTGAGATAATCTATTATTTGAAAAATCAGTCACCAATGACCTGAATTTAGGACTGTCGACCAGGTAGCAGATTCCCTATCAATTGTTTAGACTTATCTTGAATCTTATCAAAGAACTTTGAAATGTTACTAATATTTCCCCTGATAAATTATTCCAATCCTCGTCCTATAAATTAACATTTCGTCCCCTCGAATTTCAACTTTATCTTCATATTATGATCTCTCCTTCTTTTAAATGCTCCACTCAAACTTATTCGTCTATGAACGTCATTCCACTCCATCTCACCACGTACCACATCGTCTCGTCTGGTAAGGGTCTCATACGCTTACCAGAGACCTTACATCCTTACTACAGTTCCTAAATATGAAGAGTTCCGTATCCTTCCTTTACATCCTCGTTAATGCGATGTTAATTTCTTAAATTAACAACAAGGTACTTACAGTGGTTATGCCAGGAGTGAGCTAGTCTCCTACCCTCCGTACTGTCACAGCACGACACACATGCAAAAATACTGCATCCATCAAGAAATTTGATAACGACCACTATAAGAGACTATTGTCTAGAGGACATCCTTCTGGGCACAGGGGGAGAGATTTACCCGTACGGCACAGTAAACTTACTCAGAAGAGAAAAAAAAAAAACATGTGACCTAATACAGGAAGTAATATACATGCGACAATTTTTTATAGTACATAACTAGTGCGCTATGTTCTCGTTAGCGGAAAGAGTGGTTGCAGTGAATCCTCCAACCATGTATCAAACCATGCGATCTGTTACGGTTTCCACTAAGCTTTTCAGCGGACGTCTAATAAGATCTCTTCACCGTAGGCACATACTGCAGGGTTTCCTGTCCATTCTGCCAACACGTCTTCCAATTTGGTCCGAGTGTATGCACTGAAGCAGAGGTTGAATTCTTAAGGGCAAATTGTGTTAATTTGAAGGTAAATGAATGTGGGCGGTAATCTAGTGTTTTTTCCAACTTCCTCACGCCAAAACTTTGAATTTGAAGCATTGCTGACATTTTTATGTAATTCAATTTACATCCTTGATTAAGCCACACATCCTAGTTTTGATGAACATTACTTGCCGTCCAAATACATCACCTTTTCCCTCTCACTTGCATGATCAATAGCTACGGAGGTTTTACCTTACAAGGATAATTACGAATTTTTCCCTCTACAGAGGATAACGTCCCGCGAGTTTCTGGCACTGAAGCACTCTATAAAGAAACTTGGGGCACAGGAGGAGAGTACATAGTCTGTCAAGCGGACCTTGTTTTGTTTTCATTACGCGTTGTGTACACTGGCCAACAGTTAGCAGGCATGAGTTAATCTGTAGTCTTCGTATTCTTGTAATGACTGTTCAACACTGTCAAAGTGGGGAAAAAGTCGTTTTAGGGGAATAGTTTTAAAACTTCCAGAACAACTGTCTACAGTAACAAGAGCATTCAGAGTTTTTTCTAAAAACACTCCACTAAACATGATGGAAAAGGCAGTTTAATACAACAATGGAAGTTGTGGACCATAACAAAATGTCGACAGCAAGTACAGTGAATTCAGAGACCCCACGAAGAAAACAGCCAAAGGGAACTTGACATAATATTCATAGCAGAGTTGAAATTGCCAAGTGACTACTTATTTGCTGTGATAGTACATATATCACACCCTCACACTATATGTAGAGGTGAGAGATGTCATTGTCAGTATTCGATTTATCATCATCACCATCATCATTATTATCTGCATTTCAATTGTATATTTTATCATTAATATTTGTAAGCTGGGAGGTCTCCATATATGTAGTATGAGTAATTTGTTTTGACCATATGGCTGGGAAAACATTGCTATATTGGAACTTGGAAACTTTGCATGAGTCATCTATATATCCCAGTCTGATGAGATGAGCTTGTTGTACTAGGAAAGTTCTATTACTTATGTGAAACACCCCAGAGTTTGTTATTTTCCTGGGATCAAGAAGAAGTTCACGGCATGGTATTGACTCATGATTGGCTGGCGAGGATCAATCTAGGCGTATCATGTGAGAGGAAGGGGAATGCTGATGTCGATAAAGGTTGATCAAACGGCGGGAACCAGACACTGTACGAGAATGAAGTAGTGCTGACACACTGTACGAGGATGGAGTGCGAACACACACGGGAGTGAAACTGGATATACGTACTGGAGTGACACTGCTGCACTATACTGGACTGGACTTCAAACGTTTGTGGAACGTAGTATTTTTATGTTTGTGAGAAGTGACTGGCATACACCTTAGTATTGTTATAATTTTGTGGTGGCTTAGTATTACATGTTGCTGAAAGCTGGGAGGGGCTATATCTCAGACTTTCCATAATTTATGCTGAGGAACGACAAGCGTGTGTTGCTCAAATGTATATATCTTTAGAACAAGTGTTAAAGTCTGAACACAGTATTGCGAGGTACAGTTTCTGTGTGATTTTATAAGTGCTGATTATGAGAATCGGCAAGTCGTGTTGACACAGAGACAGTGAAGGGTTCTTATATACATATATGTACATTGTTCAGCGAACTGACTACAAATGGTGGCTTAGTTCTCGCTTTCGTTTTCCCACTGTTTTCATTGTTGTTGTAAATATGGAGTCTTCCAGCAATCTTTTGGTTTGTGTATTATAAGTATTTTGGTGTGTTGAGGTGCTCATGCACGGATTTTATTGAGAATATAGTTAGATATTTTAGAATCAGTGGAGTTATTGATGAACCTAGGTGCAGTTCCTACCTATTTAGTCGTTTTCAGAAGGTTAGGTAAGGCCTGAAGCAGATGTACCAGTACGCAGCATTATGTACACGCCCTGGGATATAAAGAATTATCATGCTCTATCTAAATTCGAGGGATCCATTCTGGTGAACTCTGGCACCCATACTACGGGCATTTCGATTAACTATTTTTATTAATTTATTTTAAGTATTTTATTTATTTATATATTTTATTTATGATATTCTATTTTTATATTTATTAGTATTCACAAACGGTTACATGGATTATGAAGTAAAGAGTAGGCCCAACATATGACGGCAAAAAACAGGATGTAGTAAGCACAAATTCAGGAAACTAAATTTATTCTAATGATTTCTGTTAGCCTTAAACTATAAACAAACTGAGACGAATATAGGAAGAAAAATCTGCAACGCGGTGGCAGACTGTACTGGGCCCTTAGGTCTATAAGATTAGTCCTTACCTTTACCCGTCGCGAAGATTTCAATGGTTTTCGCAACCTGCCAGGCCCTTTAAAGCATAAATTCTGAAGATGGATACATTACTATACTTTAACTCTAGTACTAATCATCATTTTAAAACTAAATTTTAAAGTACAACATATACTTAATACTACATGCATTTTTCCATATCCGGTCTGATATCTATTAATAGCACCGTATAGCCTAAAGACTTTTTGTCCGTGCCATGAGGTATGAAAAAATGGTTCTAATCTCAGGGCGTTGTCTACTTGTGTCAAATACAATTATTTACATATATGTCAACATCCCTGCAGTTACGAACTCGCGAGTGAGAAGAGAACTCATGGGTACTAAGGAACTCACCTGGATAGCTGTCATGAATGAATAAGAAATTTTAGAAAGAAAAAAAAGTGGGCCAGTTTTGCGATTGAGGATTTTTATTCCGAAATTGCCTGAAAGTTAAACTATTGTCGGTAAATTGTCACAGTCTGCGCCAGACAATAAGCTACGGTATCCGCATCACACAGCCCCACCACACATGCCAACTAACTGGACTTTAGTGTCTGGTAATAAAACCCATTATACTGTTACATGTTTAACGTTGTACAAACATCTGAATGTTTCAGGCGATGCTGCCAACGGTGAGACTCGAACCCATACATTCCGAATACTAGCTTATCGCCAACATTTTTGATGTCTGCATCCACTTAGGAAAACGTACCGTGAATCCACTCGAACGGTAACCAAGGCGATCCAATTTCCTTCTTTGGATAGGAAGGGGCAGAGATAGACTGAGGACTATCTTCATTGGCTTTGCTACTCCTTTCACCGCTCCCATACTGCTTTTAACGCCGCTCCGAATTTGGCACCTATTGCGTGACATTCACTAATATTCTATTTCGTACTTCTCCCATTCCAAATTAAAGTAAGACTGTATGTCGAATTTGAAATATTTTAACATTTTCCACTCTTTGTCTAATCAAAATATTTAGTATTTTGTGATCATTTTTTGCACATTAATCACAGGAATCGGGACAATATTTAGGGTATTTGGCACATTTTTAAAGAAACTGTTGCACCTGGCAAGTTTCCTGTAATGGAACACTTGATCGGGCATATATTTAGATCACACAATCTGGAAAGCTATGGTTTATTTTTATTTCGAGGTTGGTATCATGCTGATTGAGTTGGCTACACGAGTAAACAATGCAGCGCGGAGTTGTGGCGCGGTTGTCTTGTAATCAGAGTACATCATACTGATTTCGTGATCGAATATTTGTCTATCTTCACGATTCTTAACATTATTTGCGTAACATGACGAAACCGAAAGGTGTGTTCAAAAAGGGATATTTAGGGGTGATAAATACTCGAAGAGTTAATCCGGCGAGTGAGGTTAGTGGAGATTCATATCTCGTAGGTGGACATGAATATAAGAATTGTGGAAGTGAAGGTCCCACGCCCCCTCGTGCTTCAAAATTAACCTGAACGTAGAAACACCCAGTGTGCAAGCAAATCAGGGGCGGCTTTTCAGGTGAAGTGCCACTTCACCACTTATTTTTACCATAATGAATTACTTAAATTTATTTTTCTTATGACATTTGTTGGTTTTGCGGAAAGAAAATGTTTTATTGTACGGCGTTTGGAGCACCTCATCACCTGATGAGAACCAGGGGAACTCACGAAAGCGCCGGCTGTCGGCCACAGTACGGCGCGTGAGAATGAGTGAAGACGCGAGATTCCGCAGCTGCCTCTACCTCCCAAGTGCTCCTCCTAGCGCTTGGCTTTGGCGGTTGCCATGACAACCGTGACGTAACCCGCGTACTTTCCACATAGCGGAATGTGCTAGTGAAGCTGTCGGAAGATCGGAATGTTTAGTCTTCCCTGCGTCATCCCGTGTGAAGAACGAGTACTTACGTATCGTGGTTCATTCGTAGTGTTGTGCTGTTTTATTTAAATATGTATCCTATTTATGACAGTGTGCATTTTATTATAAACACCATTTTCACGTTGGAGAAACTAAGTTCAGAATGAAGTTCTACGTTTTGATCGCCCTACTGAATCATTGCAAATTTGTGCTACAAAAGAAGTGAAACATTCCGGTATAACTTACAATCTTAGTTTCAAACGATCGTGGTTTAAGGAATTTCCATGGTTGTGCTCCTCTCCAGCTCTACAGAAGTTGTTTTGTTGGGCCTGCTTGCCTTTATCAATAAAAATAACGTTTGGAATAAAGGAATTTCAGCCCTTTTGAACATAATACGTTCTTTACATAAGCACTCAGACTCTGCAGAACATAAAATACGGCAGCTAGATTTCAAGACATTGGAAACAAACCAAAATACGATCTCTGATGTCCTGAAGGAAAATGTCAGATTGTAGGCCTATATTGTAATTGTACAGCTCAGTGAAAATGTACATTTAAATAGGCTTTTCCTTCAGTTGGTAATTGATGCAGTGTTCTATTTAAGCAAGCAAGAACTAGCTTTTCGTGGTCCTCACGAAACATTAAATTCAATAAATCGTGGTCACGTGCTGGACCCTCCGCCAGTCACAGGTACGAGTACAAAACAACCAAAAACAACACGTAGTTCCTAAATATTGTCCTCTGTGGTGTAGTGGTTAGTGTGATTAGCTGCCACCCCGGAGGCCCGGGTTCGATTCCCTGCTCTGCCACGAAATTTGAAAAGTGGTACGAGGGCTGGAACGGGGTCCACTCAGCCTCGGGAGATCAACTGAGTAGAGGTGGGCTCGATTCCCACCTCAGCCATCCTGGAAGTGGTTTTCCGTGGCCGGGATGGTACCTAACTTAAGGCCACGGCCGCTTCCTTCCCTCTTCCTTGTCTATCCCTTCCAGTCTTCCCATCCCCCACCAAGGCCCCTGTTCAGCATAGCAGGTGAGACCGCCTTGGCGAGGTACTGGCCATCCTCCCCAGTTGTATGCCCCGACCCAGAGTCTGAAGCTCCAGGACACTGTCCTTGAGGCGGTAGAGGTGGAATTCCTCGCCGAGTCCGAGGGAAAAACCAACCCTGGAGGATAAGCAGATTAAGAAAGAAAGAAGTTCCTAAATCTGTCGCTCGAAACCGAACGGGTAATAGCTCTTCACCATACTTTACAGCCACGAGCCGCCACTGAAGCAAATGACAGTTTAGATAATGTGATTATAGATCTAAGAATCATTGCAAATGTGCGTCTTGAAAATGTGTCTTGCTCTCTCTATGGTGAAGAAATCAAATCCAGGCCTATTACAGAAATGTTTGCATGGGAAAAGTCAAAATGTGAACGGATCATTCAACATTATATGGTCTCGTGTCCCCAAAAATGTTTTTGTTGAACGAAAACCCTACTACTAGTAGGCGTTTCTGATGCTGTTATAACATTCAATGGTGGGAGCATTGGTAGACTGAAGGTTTTTGAGAAGCTGGCGGTGGATTTGGGGCACAACACAGGCAGAGGAATGCGAGAATTGGACATAGTTCGTATTCAGAGAGCGGAGTTAGCAGCTCAACAAATGACAAAGGCGGCTAGGAAGAAGCGGGGAAGGAAGTTAATCGATGGTAGTGATGAAGAAGAGGATCCAGACTATGCAGCAGGAGGCTTTTAGAGAGTAACAAACCTGTGAATTCCTGCTGTGATTTACAATTTAAAGATTTTAAAGCTTAATATTTCTGAAGTATGTTTGTCACTATAAGAGACCCATTTAAAAAACTAATAAAGCTAGAGTAATGAATTGTTTGATATTTCACATAAATATGTTTCAAATTTATGGTATTTATCATATAAAAACACTGCAAATAACTCTCGTCTCATTTAAACGAATATTTTTTAAAGTTTTAACTCGTTCAATATTAAACATGTTACATAATTTTACTACAGTGTGTTCAGACCGGTACGTGTGCTGGAGAGAAGAAAAAAGGGAAATAGCTTGTGTATTTCGCGAGATAATGGGTCATCAAATGCGACAATTTAGCATTAACAGCATAGGACATATCTTAAGCGTCAACATTTTTGACTACTGGGTCTTCGGTCATAATTTCAAATCAAACTTTTCGCAGGACTAAAATGATTGCATTCTGGTAACAAACATTCAAGAAATGAGTGGAGAAATCGCTAAAAAGCTTAAACCTTGGCTCACTCTTAATTGTTTTAACGTCGCAAGGACTCATAGGTATTCCGGCGGCGATCGGATAGGAAAGTCCACGAAAGGGGAAGGAAGTGGCTGTATGAAAATTGGAAACCACCTCCAGAGGCTTCCGACGGTGAAGTTCGAACCCATCAGTCTCACGTTCATAACACTGCGACTCTACATCAGGACAGTGAAGCAAGTAGCCAGCTTCTAGTTTTATGTGACGTGATGTATTGGACTACAAGAATGGGAATATTTCATTTCAAAATTCCTTCATGTATTGGTCGGGATTCGAACCGCAGCCACTTCTAATTTATTTAGTAATAATTGGATCCAGGTACGAAGTCACCATTTTACGCCGATAATAACAAGAGGACACGAGGAAACTTAACAGACACGAGTTCTTTAGAAATTAAATATGAAAAAAACAGGGAAAGCAGATAGGCTACGGCATAATATACATATCATTAACGACTTTCTGACCGAAATATCAGAATCGAGAGCTTCCTTAATACACATTTGTTTCGTTTTGAAGATATGATAGAGAATAAAGGATATCAGTTTTATGTGGGACATCTGCTGTTGTTCGAAGTCTATAGAATATAGAACGTTGTTCGAGTGTAGTGGTCTCTGCCATTCTAATAGGATGAACATGCTGCGAAAATAATGCAACAAAGATGTGCATTTAAGAGTACTGTTAATATTCTACGCAGTTAGCAGAGCTGTGTTCGGCAAACGTTTACCAAGGTCCAAGATATTTAAGTACTGCAGAATATTTTTAGTTTTGTTATAGTGGTACTCCTCCCCTGCGAACCATGTGACCTTTTCGTAGTGGGAGAACTGTACGCCCCAATGAAGCAAATAGTCGAACCGCAGGTGCAATCATATCGGATCAGTATCTGTAGAGAGACCAGACTAACGAATGGTTCATCGAAAGAGAGGGCAGCAGCCTTTCAAAAGTTGCAAGGGCGCCAGTTTAAATTATTGATATGGACTTGTAATACTACTTAACATGGTTTAGTTGTGCTGATACTGCTACACGGCTGAAAGCAACGGGGAAAATACAGCCGTAACTACCAAGGACATGCAGCTCTCTGTATGAATGATATACCGATGATGGCTTCCTCGCGGGTAAAATATTCTGGAGGTAAGAGTTCCCCATTCGGAACTCCGGGTAGGGATTACACGAGCTGGGGCAATCAGGAAGAAGGATACTGACATTCCGCGAGTCCGAGCGTGGAATATTAAAAGTTTGAATAGTTGTGGTAGATTAGAGAATCTGAAGAGGGAAATGGATGGACTAACGTCATATGTAGTTTATATAAGTGAATTACGTTGGCAGGAAAAGCAGGGTTTTTAGGTTAGGCGACTACAGAATTATCAACAAAAAATCGAACTGGGGAAATGCAGGAGTTCGTCTAATATTAAAACAATAGGGCAGCAAGTAACCTACTATGCCCAACATAGTGAAAGGATTATTGTTAAGATAGACACCAAACCAATGGCCAACAAAATAGTGCAGGTCTATATGCCTACTAGTTCAGCGGTTGATTAAATCGAAAGAATATTTGAAGAGTTATCGAGGATTTAATACAATATGTAAAACTTATGCCTTTGCTGGCGAGATGTGTTTACAGTGCGCTATGTCTTCTGGTATGGGCTAGAATAAATTTCTTACTTTCACTGACCTGTCTGAGTCTCATCCTTGGCTTTGGCAATATGAAAGTAACAGAAGTATGAGCGATGCTAGTAATACTATTCCTTATGCAGCCAGTCCCTGTTATGAATGGTGTGAAAATATTGCTCAGGGTCGGTTGGTGCATGCATTTCGGTTGGCTTGGTAGACTGATGTGTAATAGCAACTTCCGGCTCAGTTAGGAAAGTAACGCGTAACTACCTGCCCCTTATTTCCCTAGTATGCCTCTTTAGTGATGTCTAGGCTATATATGACAACTGTTGGTGAAGCCGTGGAGGATGAAAGAATACTTCAGGCTGAATACCCAACATATATACATGTAAAAGGTGACGAGAATCGAATTATGATGGGAGACTGGAATGCAGTAGTAGGCCAATGAAGAGAAGGTAATACAGTAGGAGAATTCGGATTGGGACAAAGGAATAAAGAGTAAGTCGACTGGTTGAATTCTGTACCGATCATAATTTAGTCCTTGCTAATACTTGGTTCAAACGCCAGAAAGCGATGGCCGTACGCGTAGACGTGACCTGGAGACACTGGAAGATATCGAACAGACTTCTTTATGATTAGGCAGAGATTCAGAAACCAGGTGTTGGATTGCAAGACATTCCCAGCAGCAGACGTAGACTGATCACAGCGTGTTGGTCATGAAATGCCATCTGAAGTTAAAGGAATTGAAGAAAGGAAAGAATGCAAGGAGATGGGATCTAGACTACATGAATGAAGAGAGTATGAGGGATTATTTAAAGGAACATGTTGCACAAGGACCAAATGAAAAGGCTGAAGAAAACAATAGAGGAAGAATGGAGAGTATTTAAGAATGAGATCAGTAGGGCTGCTGAAGGAACGAAGAAAGGAAAGTTCAACTAAGAATCAATGGATAACTCAGGAGATACTAGATCTGACTGCAGAACAACGAAAGTACAAGAATGCAAAAAAAAAAATAAAAAAAAAAAATAGGAGGGCAGAAAAGAATACAGGCGATTAAAATGAAGTGGATAGAAAATGTAGGACAGCTAATGAAGGATGGCTGAAAGGGAAGTGGAAGGATGTTGAAGGTTGTATGGTCCTAGGAAAGGTAGATGCTGCATGCAGGAAAATCAAGGGAACCTTTGGAGACAGGAAAACTGTGTATGAATATTAGGAGCTCGTATGGGAAACCACTTCTAGGGTAAGAAGACGAAGGCAGAAGGATGGCAGGAATATATATAACAGTTGCATCAAGGTAAAGACGATGATATTGTTCTTCAGAAATGGGAGACCCAATTTTGAGGTCAATTCTACAGAGCTTTGAAGTACCTAAAAAGGAACAAGGCACCTGAAATTGACGACATTCCCTCCGAATTGCTGCCTGCCTTAGGTGAAACCAGCATGGCGAGTTTTTTCCATTTAGTGTGTAAGATGTACGAGACAGGAGAAATGCCATCCGATTTTCGGCAGAATGCTGTTATACCTATTTCCAAGAAAACCGGTGCTGAGAAGTGCGAAAACTACCGCACCATTAATGTAGTAGGCCTATCTCACGCCTGCAAAATTTGAATACGTATTATTTACGTAAGAATGGAAAGAAAAGTTGAAATTGAGTTGAGAGAAGATCAATTTAGCTCCAGAAGAAATTTAGAAACACTTGAAGCAATCCTGATTGTACGTCTGATCTTAGAGGACCGAATTAAGGACAAGCCCACGTAATAGCGTTCGCAGATATAGAAAATCCATTCGATAACAATGATTGGACCAAGCTATTTGGGATTCTGAAGGTGACCGGAATCAGATACCAAGAACGAAGAATTATCTACAATCTGTATAAAATCATTCTGCAGTGATAAGAATCGAGGGCTTAAAGGAAGCTGGGGCCACTCCTAGGCCTTTCCTGCCCCATCGTCACCATAAGACCTATCTGCGTCGGTGCGACGAAAAGCAAATAGCAAGAAAGAAAGAAGCAGTGTACGGAAAGTAGTGAGGCAAGGCCGCAATGTTTATATAGAAGAGGTGGTACAGGAACTCAGGACCACTCTGGAAGGGGAGTCCCAGTCCAGGGGGAGGAGGATCTGGAGAGGTGGACAGTGTCTTGGGGAAGGCGTACAAGATTAAAAGTAAATAAGTTCAAAACAAAAGTAGTGGAGTGTAATCGAACGAAGTCTGGTGATGCAGGACATTTTTATTAGGAAATTCAGTTTTAAAGGAATTAAATTAATATTGTTACTTGGGTAGTGAAATAGCTAGCCAACGATGGCAGAATTAAGGACGACATGGAATGCAGACTAGCACAAGCCAAGAAAGCCTTTCTGAGAAAAATAAATTTGATCACTTCGAACATTGAGATAGGAATTAGAAAAGTGTTTTTGAAAACTTTCGTCTGGAGCGTGGCATTGTATGGAAGTGAAACAATGATTATAACTAGCTCAGAAAGAAAGAAAGAAAGAAAGAAAGAAAGAAAGAAAGAAAGAAAGAAAGAAAGCTTTTGAAACGCGTGTTACAAGAGAATGCTGAATGTGAGATGTTTAGATCGAATCACGAATGAATAGATACAGAATCGAATTGGTGAGAGGAAAAAGACGAGAAGAGAAGAGATAGAATGATGGGACACATCTCAAGACACTGAAGACTTGTGCAGTTGGTTTAGAGGGAAGTGTACGGAGTAAGAACAGTAGGTATCACAAACACTAGAGCAGATTTAGGATGTAGTAGTTACGCAGGAATGAAAAGATTAGTACAGGTTAGGGGTGGCATGCAAGCTGCATCAGACTGACAACATAGTGGTACTAAACTGTCTGAGGTCAAGATACCGAGCTTTCACAATGTACGCAAGGTTCATTTCCGTGACATTTGTACCTCATGTTCGTAAACTGAGCTGCTTTTTAAACAATGGGCGTCGCTGTGTCGTGGAATAAACTATTCATATAACCTTGTGGTATGAGCAAACGATACACATTTCCCAGTAGATCTCGGCACACTTCGTGCAGGGTAGGAATGAAAACGTGCTCAGCAAGGAAGTAGGAAAGTTACTCGACTACTCTAGGCCCTGCGTCGTGCTCTCACAACCAGCTGTTCTGAGCTCGAATCCGGGCTTTTCCACATCTATTTTGAGAATGCACATCAGCCTTGAAATCGCATGTTTAAAATTATTTTAGTAAAATATGTGGCTACACGAGAGTACCGATTACAGAATGAACACAGAAAAAATGGAGTTTAGATCTTATTACTCCAAGAGAGCTGGCTGCGCGGTTCGGGTTACGTAGCTGTTAGCTTGCATTCGAGAGATTGTGGGTTCATCTCGGCCCCGCGAGTTGGGTACGCAGTTCGAGGAGAGTATATTACTGTATCATTAATAATGGCCATTGGCTGCAAAAATTATGTTTTAACGCGGTTACCAGCCGTACAGGACAAGAGATTTTAAATTAACATAATAAACTGCTAGAGGAAAGAAGACTCACAGATCTCGACATATGAAAGTAAACGCCCACTCTTTATGCACCTCGTAAGACTGACGAACGACCGGGGTTTGTGGTCAAAGTCAGCAAATAATGAACTGCTTTCACCTTGCCGGCGGGGATAAGAGTGCTGCGATCTAAGAAGCTGCGATTGAAATCGCCAAGTTTGGGATTTTTATCTCCCGTCAAAGACACGCGACGCTGTTTTCCTCACTCCCAGTCGACCTAGAAAAACCTTACCTCACGACTTTGAGTACCATTCCATCAAGTAAGTTACTTATTACGAACATAGATATGGAAATAATATATCGGGTGCTTTCATAGTTCGCAGCATGAATAAGGTATATACAATTATAATTTCATATTTACAAAACTAAATCAACCTTCGTGCAATATTTCCGCGTACCGACTTTGTTGGGACATTTAAATAGACGCTTAAAATATAGCTTAAAACAATGTCATCGTAAAGTAAATGTAAAAAAAATATACAACACTTGTGATAAGCTTAAGTTGAAGATAACGAACACAGTGAAGTAAGTAGAGGAGCGTTGAGAAAACTGCCACTGGGAGCTTTTGCTCGCCACGCCACTGTGAAGATGGCAGTAAGCGAAGTAGTGATGGGACATTCGATTCATTTTACTGAATCGATTCATTTGATTCCGTTCACGTTACTGAATCGATACAGTGATCCGATTCACGGCTCATTGGTCACCGCTCCTACTGCATCTGTGTAGTATGTGCTGTTAAGACAGCAGCAACAGCATTCAGTGCTCGCAGCTGCCACCTGATCTTCATACTATGAACTCGTTTCTTACAAAAAATGCTAGTTACTCTAATACATCGAAGGTTTCCGGCGACGCAGGGTGGGAAAGGTTAGGAAGGTAGCAGCCATGGCCTGAATTAAGGTACAGTCCCAGCATTTCCTGGTGTGAAAATGGGGAAACTACGGAAAAACCATTTTAACGGCTGCCGACGGTGGGATTCGAACCCACCATCCCCCGAATGCACGCGATATTAACCGCACGACAACTCGCTCAGTCGTTTTTTTAAAAAAAGTATTTTTCTATCATCTGAGGATTTTTTAATCGTCATATTTTGTATAGGCTACCCGAGATGTACAGTAGCCCGCTGGTTTTCTGATTCAACATAATGTTATTGCGTCTGTCCACATATGATTGAAGTCTTGTGCAACGATGTGACATATGAACTGAGAGAATACCGAGCCGTTCTTCCCAATATAAAACAGATACTCATGGGCGCCCGCAGGATCTTTTCCAAGGGGGGGCACATTAACAATTTTCTTGAATATAAATACCAATATGACGTCAGCAACATTAAATTGTTTACAGAAATTTGCGAATATAACAGATGCTAGATGACTGTCAGTAAGTTCAGTTTATGAAATAATCTGGTATGATATTAAACAATTGAACATCAACTTTTTTAGAATTCCAGGGGGGGGGGGGAAAGCGCCCCTCCTTGCCCCCCCCTCCCCTTGCGGGCGCCCATGCAGATACTTTTGAGTGGTCATGAGCATGACTCAGTCATAGGGCAGGCTAGAGTCGAGTTTAATTGTCAAATGTCAACTAAGTTATAATACTAAGATTCATTAAACTAATAAATAGTATAACCTAATAGCCTACCTACTTACTAGCTACTTCAGAACTATGTTGTGACTACCTTTTTAACACTGCAAATAAATCCATCTATTATTTAAACCTCCCTGTAAGAAGAGGACAGTGAGCGCAAATGGGTATTATTTTCAAATGAGCTGAGCTCGAGAGTCCATTATAGCATACGATTCTTTCAGTGTAGCATGGCTCACTGTATGTCTCGCTGCAGCGGAAGCTCGGCTCTCCGCGTGTCCAGTGAGCCGATAAGGAGCCGTGTGTATCGTGTGTCTCACTGAGCCGCGCTCGTTCACGATTCTTTCGATGTGCCATGATTCACTGTCTCGCTGCAGCGGAAGCTCGGCTCCCCGTCAACGTCCAGTGAGTGCGCCACTCAGCACTGTCCGCTGGGAGTAAGCTGAATCGTGTGCCGTGAGCTCGCCGTTCTTGTGAATCGATTCACTCGGACACTTAAATGAATCGATACACTGCTTCGAATCATGCATTCAGCAGCCAACACTATAGCGAAGGAGGCTGCCACTGCGTATCAGTCTGTGGATACGTGTCGGACGAAATCTCCCAGTGAGCGTAAAACATGGAATCCTCATTACAGGAGGGGGGCTCGTCAGGTGAAGGGAGCGAAGGGCCTCTTCACCTTCCCTTAAAGCAAAAAATTAAATTATGAATGACCTACATCAGCATATTTTGAAATTTTCGATTTGCAAGCTCATTCCCGTTCCTTCTGTATACGATTACAATGTCCCTCAAGTCAATGCTAGAACGATGTCTGGCTACCCTGGTGGAAAGAAACAGAACTGCAGCTTCCTTATCCTCTTTCTCTCACTCTATACCTGGACTCTCGTGGATTGCTGACGGGAAGGAGCTGCCTGGTCTTGCCTTGACGACTAAACAGTTGATTGGTTCCTATGACAACCATGACGTTATATACGACGGTTGGGACATACGTCACGGCAATTTGCTTTCCCCGCACAACTGCATAGTGCTACCATATAATGATTATATGACAGTCATATTACATGGACACTGCACGAGACAGGTACCACGTACAGGGCGATGGGTCAGGCTCCGTGCAGAATAGATGTGACGAGGCAAGAACAGCGTGCGAATATCAAACTGTCCGTTCGCAATGCCGAAGAATGTCAAGAGTTTGTGGAAGCTCACAACCACAATTGCTAAAGGGCAGAAAACCCCTAAGTACAAGGAGCACTTGCTCCTAATTACAATGTTAAGGAAAAGAGCAGACCCGCTCTCAATTTTACAAGCCTATCAAAGGCTACAACAAACTTCATTTCTATCTGCCCTTAAGGCACACAAGGCAATTGTGGTTGTGAGCTGTGAGTTCAGAAATTAGACTTGGGGCTCGAAGCCCAAATCTTCTAACAAACTGTAAATTGTTAATTCGTTGATCTGCTACTTGGTACCTGTTATACTCTGTTAATTGTTGATTTTGAAAAGAAAATATAACCTTCGTTAAAGTTTTAAATTAACTAATTCTGTAGTTGAGACCTATTCCAGCCCGCACCTTCTTTCTCCTCTAACTACCACGGATATCTCCGTAATAATAATAATAATAATAATAATAATAATAATAATAATAATAATAATAATAATAATAATAATGTGCCGGCAATATGGCCTCTCCGACTGGTTAAAATAATTGTGAATTGTGGGGAAAACAGATTTTTGGAAAATCGGAGAATTCACTTCTTTAGCAGGTTAACAATCCACACGGTTAGTCTGCCACTGCTAAGCAGAGTCTTGGAGAGGCGTGCCAATCCAACTATTCTCCGGACCACCTTTTGAGCAGACTAAAGCGGAAGTGCGTGTATAGACTAGGGGATGGCGCGGGCGACAGGGGCAGCGCCTACGATGTTGTCATACGGTGGGTGAGGAGGCAAGGGGGGTGCGCTACTCAGAGTGAGTTTTGGCAATGTTGCAGTCAATGCGGAGCTGCCATACTTACTCACTCAGTGGATGTCCTGAACACGTGGGTGCAGTTCCAACCATAGTCTGTTTAAAACAGCAGTGAGAGAATTTTATCAGTGTGCTTCGCTTTTACAAAAACAGTGCATGTGCGTATTGTGTGCTAATTCATAATTGTTGTAGTCTCTTGTACGTTTGTAGGTTTCTTCTTACTCGTTATTGCATATTATTGTGCAATGGATCCGAACCAAAATTCACCAGACTGTTATAAGTTGAAGAAGAAACGCAAGATTTTTACGTCCGACGAGAGAAATGATTCTGCCTGTTTGTAAGCATTTCCGAGCGAATAGTATTGACGGCGGGATTAGTTTACCTCGTGTGCTGACCCCGGCTCTGATTCCGACTTGGGTGTGCAGCCACTCGATAGTGACACATTAATTACTGCGGCACAAGGTAAGCTGACGCTGAAACCTCCTGCATGATGATGATGATGATGATAATATATAATAATATTTTTATAAAAAATATATTTGTAATAATTTATTGAAATTGTGCTGGACAAAGCGGAGGTGGGACAGGTTTTCGCCTGGATCCCCAACCTCATCTGTCAGTTTCAAGTTAATTCCAGTACGAGTACATAATCCTCACTATTCTCGCTTATTCAAAAATAGCCCGTGAGGAATCAGGCCATATATTTAGATAATAATAGTGAATAATAAAAAATAAAATAAAATAAAAATAGTAATAATTTAATGAATGTACGGTAATGCTTACTGTTTATGTCAAAAGAATTCGTTCGCAATGCTTTAATCGTGAAATTGTAGTTAGTACATTAAAACTGAAAGCCTACGTGGCTCAGGTGGCAGCGCGTCGGCCTCTCAACGCTGGGTTCCGTGGTTCAAATCCCGGTCAATCCATGTGAGATTTGTGCTGGACAAAGCGGAAGCGGGACAGGTTTTCTCTGGGTACTCCGGTTTTCTTTGTCATCTTTCATTCCAGCATCACTCTCCAGTATAATTTAATTTCATCTGTCAGTCATTAATCATTGCCCCAGAGGAGTGAGACAGGCTTCGGCAGCCGGCTCAATTCCTATCCTCTCCGCAAGATGGGGCTTCATTTATTCCATCCCTGACCCGGTCATTGACTGGAAAACAGATTGTAGGTTTACACATTTAAAATTTAATTCAGTAAATTAATTGCTTAAAGATGTAAGCCGTTAAAAAACTGTATGGGATTCTAACACGCAGACGTTAGTGTATTAATTCTTTTAAATTCATTCCAGGTTCAATCCGTGAGCTGTGCTGTATTATATATATATATTTTTTTTTTGCTAGGGGCTTTACGTCGCACCGACACAGATAGGTCTTATGGCGACGATGGGATGGGAAAGGCCTAGGAGTTGGAAGGAAGCGGCCGTGGCCTTAAGGTACAGCCCCAGCATTTACCTGGTGTGAAAATGGGAAACCACGGAAAACCATCTTCAGGGCTGCCGATAGTGGGATTCGAACCTACTATCTCCCGGATGCAAGCTCACAGCCGCGCGCCTCAACGCGCACGGCCAACTCGCCCGGTGCTGTATTATAGTGGTGGAGTACAAGTTTGAATGGCGCGCCGGCTCGTTTGGCAACCACGGCGAGTGTGACGAGACAATGACGTCACATCCGCTTTAGTCTGCTCAAAAGGTGGTCCGGAGAATAGTGATGTGCTTGAGCCCGGCTCGAGCTGCTCGAAGAGATGACGTCAGAGTTTGAGCAAGTTCGAGTTTTGCTCGAGCTTTTGTACGCGCCGCATTCTAGCGCCTTGCTGTTCCTAACACCCAGCAAACTTGAGAAGAATATGTAAGAGTATTGTGCTGGACAGTACCGGTCCGTCCTCTTTACTATTACTTCCGTGTCTTTTGTACATAATATAATTTCGACCCATACCTATATATTGGAGACAATCAAAATTTGTGTTTGTGCGATGATTCGTTACAAATATCTCCATCCGACGAAACTAACTGTCTACTAAAATGAGTTGTTTGGGCCGCATAAATACAGAAAAAGGAAACCATTAAACGTGTCGTAATAGTTACATACTTGAGTGGTTATAAGACTAAAAAAAAAGTATGATATTTTATCTTCAGTTGTTGACACATTTCTCGCTCGGCTGCATGGCTCAATGGCTAGCGTGTTGGCCTTTGGTCACAAGGGTCCCGGGTTCGATACCCGGCAGGGTCAGGATTTAACACCATAAGATGTTGTCTTGTTTTATTTGTTCCAGATGGGCTCCAAAACTACTGGACCGATTGACCTGAATTATGGTAAAGGATACAGCTTGAAATCGCGAGTCACTTTTGATTTTCATATATATTTCAGGCAATCAGACAGTAACATTGCTGCATAATAATATTTATACATGTATTTGTGTACACGATTGATGAGATGTCAATCCACCGAGCTCGATAGCTGCAGTGGCTTAAGTGCGGCCAGTATCCAGTATTCGGGAGATAGTAGGTTCGAACCCCACTGTCGGCAGACTTGAAAATGGTTTTCCGTTGTTTCCCATTTCCACACCAGGCAAATGCTGGGGCTGTACCTTAATTAAGGCCACGGCCGCTTCCTTCCCACTCCTGCGACGTAAAGCAACTAGCAAAAAAAAAGTCAATCCTTTCTTACTCAAATTCTTCTATACGACCGAAAAAGGTGATTCTCTCCCAAGGAGTGGATTCAAACCACCGAACATTGACAGAAGGAGAACATCGCCTGCCGCGCTGCACAGCTGTCTTAGCCGCCCAAAGCATGACATTGTAACAATAATATTTCTGTTTTCATAATTTTGCACGGCCTAGAAAGCCAAGAATAACAGACGAGAGGATCTGTAGTGCTGACCACACGACACCTCGTAATCTGCAGATATTCGCCCTGAGCAGCGGTCGCTTGGTAGGCCATGGCCCTTCGGGGCTGTTGCGCCATGGGGTTTGGTTCGGTTTTTTATTCATAATGTTGCGTCAAACGTACAGTTGTTACAAGTACTGCCTTGGGAGAAAATACTTTTGTTAATACGCGGGAAATATTACGGATACATGCTTTGTCCTTTTCACTGGATATTATCATAATCTAAGCATTCTAATTTTATGGGCAATCTTTATTCCCCATAAGATATACGTCAATGACTGAATGTAGTAATATGTGAAAGCATGCACCTTCGTTATCAGTAGTGATGGGCAAACGATACCCATGTTCGAGCAGGATCAAGCCGACCCGATCCACGCCGAGGTTCGAGCCTGTTTGAAGCAAGCTCGTGCAGTCACGTGACCGAAGGCGGAGTTTGACTCGGTCTACAGCTAGTGATGGGCAAACGATACCCGTGTTCGAGCAGGATCGAGTCGACCCGATACGCGCCGAGGTTAGAGCCTGTTCGGTCATGTGACTGCTCGAGCTGCTTCGAACAGGCTCGAACCTCGGCGCGTATGGCGTCGGCCCGATCCCGCTCGAACGCGGGTATCGTTTGCCCAACACTATCTCAAATACGTCAACCTCGTGTCAGTAGATTCAATGGCACGCAAAAGAACTCCTGCGGGACTAACTTCCGGCACCTTGGCGTGTCCGAAAACCGTAAAAGTTGTTACTGGGACGTAAAGCCAATAACATTATTATTCCTTCTTGGCCCTTATATTTTTCTAGCCCGATACCCCCAGCGCTTTAAAGCGAGGATATAAGGGGTGTTTATTTCCTGTTTTGGGCCATGACCATAGAAGTAAAGAACTCCATTGTTCGTTATTGGCTTTACGACCCACTCGCTACTTTTTCGGTTTTCGGCATCGTTTTCTTTAATTGCCCATCTTCTTCGTCTTAATCTGTTTACCCTCCAGGGTCGGTTTTTCCCCTCGGACTCAGCGAGGGATCCTACCTCCACCGCCTCAAGGGCAGTGTCCTGGAGCTTCAGACTTTGGGTCGGGGGATACAACTGGGGAGGATGACCAGTACCTTGCCCAGGCGGCCTCTCCTGTTATGTTGAAGAGGGGCCCTGTGGGAGGATGGGAAGATCGGAAGGGATTGGCAAGGAAGAGGAAAGGAAGCGGCCGTGCGCGTAAGTTAGGTACCATCACGGCAATAGCCTGGAGGAGAAGTGGGAAACCACGGAAAACCACTTCGAAGATGACTGAGGTGGGAATCCAAATAACCTATACTCAGTTGACATCCAGAGGCTGAGTGGACCCCGTTCCAGCCCTCGCACCACTTTTCAAATTTCATGGCAGAGCCGGGAATCGAACCCGGACCTCCGGGGGTGGCAGCTAATCCCACTAACCACTACACCACAGAGGCGGACTAATTGCCAATCAATGAATAAATTGATGGTTTCATAATGCTTACGCACGTAAAATCGGTATAAACTGTATACCTCAACAGTAGAGTAACTATGTAGACCCTGTCTAGGCGGACATTCTGAGCCTTTCGCCAGTCTAATGCGAGCTGCCGTCCACTGTGCTATTCATGAAAAACAAAACGGAACCTATTAAGAATATTTTACCTGGATATGTCGACGTCGTTTATGTAGAGGTGTCTCCCCCTCATTTGGAATGGTGTCATTCGACGAAGGACGAAGATTATGAATTTTTAAGTGTCTTATCATCGTCGATGTATTTTTACTATCGTTTTTTAATATTGTATCACATCTTGTGCATTTTACTCGTTAGTCTGCAAGCTCTTCAAAGTAGTCCCAAGTCCATGACCTTTTCCTACCGGCCATTGTCTGCTCTGTCTGAAGTAATAACAAATTCGTCTATTATAATAATGTATTTTCTTTCTTTCTTAATCTGTTCACCCTCCAGGGTCGGTTTTTCCCTCGAACTCAGCAAGGGCAGTGTCCTGGAACTTCAGACATCGGGTCGGGGGATACAACTGGGAGGATGACCAGTACATCGCCCAAGCGGCCTCACCTGCTATGCTTAACAGGGGCCTTGCGGGGGGATGGGAAGATTGGATGGGATAGACAAGGAAGAGGGAAGGAAGCGGCCGTGGCCTTAAGTTAAGTACCATCCCGGCATTTGCCTGGAGAAGTGGGAAACCACGGAAAACCACTTCCAGGATGGCTGAGGTGGAAATCGAACCCACCTCTATTCAGTTGACATCCCGAGGCTGAGTGGACCCGGTTCCAGCCCTCGTGCCACGTTTCAAATTTCGTGGCAGAGCCGGGAATCGAACCCGGACCTCCGGGGGTGGCAGCTAATCACACTAACCACTACACCACAGAGGCGGACATAATAATGTATTACTGGGAGATAGTGGGTTCGAGCCCCACTGTCGGCAGCCCTGAAGATGGTTTTCCGTGGTTTCCCATTTCACACCAGGCAAATGCTGGGGCTGTACTTTAATTAATGCCACGCCGCTTCCTTCCCAGTCCTAGCCCTTTCCTGTCCCATCGTCGCCATAAGATCTATCTGTGTCTGTGCGACGTAAAGCCAATAGCAAAATAATAATAATAATAATAATAATAATAATAATGCATTACTAATTATTAATGAGAAAATAATAGCTCGTAGCATACGAAAAACCTGTTAACTATCGGTACTTGAAAGTAATGATTAACAACATTAAGCCTGCAAAACACGAGGAAGTTATACAGAAACGCATTTCTGGAAAGCGAACAAAATGTAAAATGCAAAGGTACATATTAACGAATCAGTGTTCGTCTTCTCGGTAACTAAGCCAACACGCGTTATTCTGGAAACATCCACCAGCCCCTCTATATAAACTGAGCGTGCCTCGAGTCTATGGAATTTTCCTACGAATTCCGGTAGAATGCAATACCTAGGTTTGCGTCCTATTACTTAAATTTTGGAGGTAGGAGCATCGCTAATACTCTAATTTTAATGTAGCCTTCTCTTATTTAGCCTTCTCTAATGTACGAATTCTGCCCTAATGGGCTTTTGTGAAATACAAGGAAGCTCGAAGGACGTAGCTTAACCCCCTTCACATTTGAATTAGGCGACTACTTTTTCTATAACTTTAATTTTGCTCTCGAATTAGATTCATACTGTTTTTCTCCTTACATTTCTGGTCAAGTTAATATGGGCCTTCTGCTCTTACGGTTTCGGATCTGGTGATCCTTGTTTTCCTGCCTCCTAACTAATGAGTGTACTCTAGCTTTATGCAATGTGGTACCGGTACTACCCCGGTTTGTAAACGGACCTGCTAGGTGAACTTACGGCCGGTTGAAAGGTAACCAGGAGCTACGACTCCATCTATTGTTTCCCTTATACCGGCCAGCCTAACTGTAGCCCGTTAGGTCTATGACTTAAACATTGTTGTGTACATTTTGGTAGTAAATTCGAACGATTGTAATCGCCTGGGGTTTCATCCCAAGGTGTTGATTACCCGTGGCCGGATTCCCGTTTGTTACTTGTTCCACCCGAGGTTCTAACCTAGGGTTTTTCTGAATTTTAAGTTAGTAGATGGATTTAATCTGTAATTCTGCCATGTCCACTCCATTTATTCTGCATTGTTAACTGAGGTGAGGGTTCACCTCTTGTATCGGTTTTGTAATTAACTTGTTACTTTACCACGTGATGGAAGAAAAAGAAAGAAAATCTAACTTTTTCCAAGTTTTATTCTGCCGACTTGATCTTAAGGTTAATTGCTTGTCTGCCCATTCAACCCAGGCGCTTCCTATTCCTCTGTGAGCCACGGATACACGATAATAATAATAATAAAAATAATAATAATAATAATAACAACAACTACAACTTATAAGACACACTCTAAAGCACTACAGAGGAGACTTGTGGAACAAGTGGATCACTAACTAGGCGAGTATCAAGCGGGATTTAGGAAGGGAAGATCATGCGTTGATCAAATCTGGAGTCTGAAACGTGTACTAGAGGATCATCTCTCAAAGGATCTGGTAGTAGTTTCTGTAGACTTCCAAAAAGGAGTATGAATCAGTCGACAGGGAAGTGCTATTCAATATATTAGTGGAATTTGGAATCGACGCCAAAACAACAGCAATTATTAAGCAGACTAACTGGGACACATTCGAAAGTTAAGTTCGTGGAAGAGAACTCCAAGCAGTTCGAAATTAAAACAGGAGTCAGGCAGGGTGATGGATTGTCACCAATTCTTTTCAACTGTGTGTTGGAGAAGATTATCCGGGAATGGGAAAAAGAACTGGACAGAAAAGGATTACTTAACCAAGTATACATTGGAGGGTCAAAAAGTGGTGTCATGATGATTAATTGCCTTGCCTTTGCTGATAACGTTGCGCTGCTATCTAGGAATACTGACACAGCAATAGAACAGCTGAAGGTACTAAAACTACAAGCAGAAAAAGCAGGACTACAGATTTCTTTCGAAAAAACTAAATATGTAACAAACATCAAAACAGCCCCTCGGTACCTGAAGACAGAACACGGTAAAATAGAAAGAGTTGATAGCTTTAAGTACTTGGGTGAAATAGTGCAATTAAAAATTAATGAAAGAGAAGCAAACACCAGACGGGAGAAAATGGCTGCGTCTTTTCGTAGGACATTTCCTATATACAAGAAGAAAACCATCTCCAGATGAGCTAAACTAAGGCACTACAATACAGTGATTAAAACGGAATGTCTGTACGCTAGTGAATGCCTCCAAATGACAGGAAAAGCGGGACTGACAGAAGCTGAGAAATTCGAAAGAAAGATCCTTCGCAAAATAATGGGTCCAAAGATTGTGGATGTACAGTATAGGCTGCGAGGAAGGGAAGAACTTTACCGAGACAATGAAAGGCTAACTGAGTCCATGAGAAAACGGAGACAAATTCTATGGGCATTTATTTAGAATGGATGAGAAGAGACTAACGAAAAGGATTTTCACAATACTAGACAGCAGACCTAAAGTGTCGGACAAATGGTTCAGGGAGGTGAGAAATAATCTCAAACAGGTGGGACTAAATTCAGAAGACATCTCAAACCGAACAAAGTTTAGGTCAGTGATCGACAGATTTCAGGGATTCCATGACGAACCAAAACTTAACCGTGGGTGGACGGAAGAAAGAAGAAAGGATGCTAAAGTTCTGGGCTGTGAGGAAGGCTTCCAGAAACATTTGTTATCTAACGTGGTCTCTAATGGACGTAAACGAATATATAATAATAATAATAATAATAATAATAATAATAATAATAATAATAATAATAATAATAATAATAATAATAATAATAGCTGCAATAATGTAGCTTATTTGAAAATTTACTTTGCTTTCGATGTTTATGGCCACGTCGGTGCCTAAGACATTCCTTCATACGAGGGTTGGGGCAAAAGTCATGGCAACTATTTTTTTTTTCTTGAAGATACCAGTCCGGTTGGAAAATGTGACATATACAGACGAAAGGACAGGGTGTTAACTACATGTGTGGACAATGAATAGCACTGAAATATCTTAACACTAATTTATTACGGTAGTATACAGGGCAATATGGCCTTCCCGGTGCAAAAGAATGACAACACAGTACACAAAGTTGACATGACAAACCTGGGCCTGAAGACCCTCAAAGTAGTCTCCTGCTACTGCCACCACACGCTGCCAACGATGTGGGAGGCGCTGAATACCATCTGCCTCATTTGCCGCACCATGTGTGAATCGGGTTACCTGTTGGCGCACAGCATTAGCAATGTCCTCTCGTGTTGCAAACCGCCTACCACGTAGTGGTTCCTTAATCTTTCGAATGAGATCAAAGTCACAGGGCGAAATGTCGGGAGAGTACGGTGCGTGCTCCAATTCTTCCCATCCCCAACGTCGCAGTAGCTGCCCTACAAACTCTGCTTTATGTGGTTTTGCATTGTCGTGAAGGATTATTGCACTGTCCACAAGATCCGGACGTTTCTCCCGAACGCCACGTCGTACCTGTCGCACCAAGAAGTCCCTGTAGTACTGTGTGATCACTGTTCTGCCATGTGGAACAAAGTGGCAAACAGTGACACCCCTGACGTCATACGCGACGATCACCATCAATCTGACTGGGGAAGGATTCTGACGGACCTTCTGCCTCCTTGGTGATCCAGCATGTCACCATTCCGCGGATTGACGTTTCAGTTCTGGTTCGTGTGCCCTGGCCCAAAATTCATCGATGGCGATTATTCGTGACAAGAATTGATCGTCGTCCTGTTGCCAACGTGCAAGGTGGTCGGAGCATATTGCATAGCGCACCCACCTTTGAACTTCCGTCAGTGCATGCGGTACCCACCGCGATGCGATTTTGCGCAGTTGCAGCTCATTACGCAATATCTTGTGGACGGTGCGTTTCTCGATGCCACTTGCCCTCTCTAACTCCAGTAGCGCCCATCGTTTCTCTTCATCCAGGAGCTGCTCGATGACGGCACGTGCCACGTCGGTCCGCACACTAACAGGTCGTCCGGAACGTTGCTCATCACTGGTTGACACACATCCTTGCTGAAACTTTCCTACCCACCTTGCTACTGTACGGTATGGTAGGGCATTATTCCCAAGGGCTTCCACTAATTCACTGTGTCATTCTATCGCATTTCTCCGTTGGAGAATGGCTATTTTGATGTAAGCGCGTTGCTCAGTACTGGTTACTTCCATCTCGCACGACACATCAAGTGACTGATTTCACAGCCCTCGCTGCGCTACTACCAGCTATCACAGAACCATCTGTTGTTCTGCATACACACTATGCCTGCAGAACTTCCACACGAAACATATTCGTTTGTAATTCGTTCACATATCTACAAGAAAAAATAGTGGCCGTGACTTTTGCCCCAATCCTCGTATATGTATTATTATTATTATTATTATTATTATTATTATTATTATTATGTAAGGAGGAAGTCGTGAATGCCATGAATAAAATGAAGTGTGGAAAAGCGACTGGCCCCGATGAAATTTCTGTCAAGGAATGGAAATGCCTTTGTGAAGAGGGAATAGTTTCTGTGAAATCTGTTGCAACAGAAGTTTCAAGAAGAAATAATGCCGGAGGAATGGCGGGAGAGTATAATAATCCGGGAAGACATCCGGGAAAGCTGTCATTGAAAGAAGGCTTCGGAAGGAGACAACTACACTACTACAGAACAGGAACAGTTCGGTTTTATGCCGGGAAAGGGAACTGTAGATGCTACTCTTGCACAGGTCATGTAGAAACGTAGGAAGAAGAGGACAGAACTACATATTGCGTCCATCAACCTAGAAAATGCTTATGACAGTGTGTCCAAGACATGTATTCGGAGAATATGGACTGTCTGAGGGCAGTGATAGATGATTTGTGAGACGCCAGACGAGACATTCCGCCATGAGGAGTACTGCTCTCCGGTGACGACTGAGACGGATCAGTTTTTTAATAAGAATTAAAAGATTGCCATGAATATTATACCTGTGGGACAGTTTAAATATTAGCAGATGGTGCCTTGTGGAGTCTAATGCTTTTGCCAGGCCAATGTAAATTACATCCTTGAGTCTTGTTTGCGATGGCGGACTACGAATAGGACTAATATAAAGTAAATCTGAAAGACTAGAGACCGCAAATAACATGAGTGTTTTTAAACTATTCTCGTCATTGAGCTAAGAAACAACTAAATGTTAACATATCATACGTTATCTCTACCCTAACAAAATTTGAAGTGAAAATCAATGCAATACAGTATGTAGGTCTAATGTAAATCCCAAGAGTAGTGTTAGGCCTAAGTTCTGAAAATTCTTTAATTTTAACCGCTCACTTGCTGAGCTACTCCAATGTTACGCGGTAAAAGATCATGTGACATGGCTCATGAATGGACTAAAACAGCAAGATGTCTGGTGGAAAGGTTTGATGACCAGGAGGCCAACTACACCCTCAAATACCGCCTATCTCCGTGAGGATAGAATCCACTAGCCTGCGCTACTGAGGTTGGGATGTTTTACTGACATATTGTCTCCTACACATAGGAGAATGCACAACTTGAATGGTTAGTACAAACACTTCATCAATTTACAACGCGAGTTAGCCACAAATACCCCGTGACCCTTCGTTTCCTCCATTACTGACCTCTTATCCCACCCTCTACATTTTAATACAGGGCTAGCGATATTATTCCAACAGTTATTGAAACAATATAGATCTATTAATAACTGATGGGTGATAAGACAAAATTTACACGCACTTAACAGGTTAAAAATACGATTTCTTAAGTTGAAAAGTAACTTGGAACCGTTTCATTTAATTTTATTTGTACAGTCACTCAAGACAAGAATGAGCTCACCTCTCTCAGGAACAACCGAACCTGTAGAAATATTATTTGTTGTGAGCAGAGCGGTGGTAACTAGGGGTGGCCGAAGTTGGCACCCGTCCAGGCCATCAACACTAACTGAGGCGTCAAGGACGGGACAATTGATCGATTAAACTTATTCCTTGTTTACAACTGGAACCTTGTAAATATTTGAAGTAAAAATTACAAATTTCGAACAACTTAAAACTAATATAGAATAAGTTACCTACATCTTAATTAAAATGTTTAAAAATAGTCTTAAAAGGTTATTATTATTATTATTATTATTATTATTATTATTATTATTATTATTATTAATCTGACTACAACATTTGTAAGCTGCCACCAGGACAAAATATTTAACTTTTCTTCAATTTAAATGAAAATATGGTAGCTTCAAGGTCAAGTCCACCAATAGCCGGGACACAGATTATGAGGCCAGTGATTCTTAGAGACTAGCTTTTATTTGTAGATGAAAAATGTTGCATTCAAGATTACAGGCATTTAGCGTTTTCTCTTAGTATCGCCTCATTACTCTGGAGTGGTCTGAAAAGAAAACCTACTAAGACAACTAATTTCAGTACACCGCACGTTTAGCTCATTTATATGCATTAATAAAGATTGCCATTCACAAACCAGTGATAGTGAAATATGCTTTAGAGAGTCTTAGACCAATTTCTTTTCAAATTCACCCCATGAACCCTGAACTTACGCTATTATCAGGCACCCCAATTAGATAATTATGCCCTTACAAGGCACACCTTATAGGGAAGGATCTGACGCCGCACGTCCTTAGGGCCTCGTTTTGCTCCTACATGTTTGACCCGGGCACAATAATGTGGGTATCTTGACGCTGACAGTCTATATCTACTTCAGGATTTACTGCAAGGACACAATTTGTGAGCATCACTACGAATCTAGGGAGTGCCGGCTCTCTCTGCAGTCAAAATCTATTCAGCCGTCTTCCCGTGATGACCGAGACAGACTTTCGATCTTTGTATACTTATCAGAGATAAAATCTAAGCATGAAATGTACAGACAATGTTATAGAAGATGTGATGAAAGAGAACTCAAACCTCTCCCTTCTTCCAAACGCACTTCACACAGTGTTTTTGAACACTCGAATCATACAGCCTTCTTACATTCTCTTTTGTGGGCAAATGTGACAAATTTTCCTGTTATGCTTTTTAACCTCTCCTGAAATACAAGGATAACCACCTCCGGAAGCTCTGTGGGACCACTCTCCGCTTTTCAGCCAGTGGTTTAGTTTACTCTTTACTTTGCCGCAGTTTGAATAAACAGTCCTTCGTGAGAGAAGAGATTTTTATCTTAACACCACAATATGCATAATTTCGGCAACTACTTCACCACGTCCACGAAGATGAAAGGCTGACTGATGGAGTAGCCTACTTGTACCTACCACCCGGCTTCTTGGGCGAATGTTCGGTGTCGTGGCCTTCGGTTCAAAGGATCCCGAGTTAGATTTCCGACCGAGCCTACGATTTTAGCAGAGTCTGGTTTATTCGTCCAACTCGAGGACTGTTTCTCGACACACACCTCTTCATACACAACAGTGCGCGGTTAGAATCACGTCGATGTGAGCTTGCATTTGAACCTCACTGTCGACATCCCTTCAGATTTTCCCCGGCTTCCCATTTTCACATCAGGCTGTCCCTTCCCACTCCTAGCCCATCGTCACTAGAAGGCCCAGTCTGAGTTGATGCAACACACATACATCCCTCCATATAAACGTGTCAGGAAGGGAAGTCAGCCGTAAAACAGGACCGAGTCCAACTTCCATCTCCGAGAGCAGTTCGCGCCCCCACAGTGTTCTGTCTGGCTTCCACTTTCTTTAATTACTTCCTTGACCACAATAACGAATGTGGTTTACCTTCCAGTTCTTTCTGCGAGGCGAGGTGTGACATCTGAAAGAAAACTCAGAATAAGACGGTAAGTAAACAATGCACGCCTCATTTCTAAAAGAACGGCGCCTTTCTCAAATTTCTGAGTGACTGATTTTACTTTAGTGTATTCTTGAGAACTTTGACTCAACCTTAGTAGAATTGTAATTTGGTTACAGTCCACATCCGTCCCACATGTATAATTAGATAAGCAATATTTTAGTTCTCAATTAAGAAAACTATTTTGTCACTAATATTTGGAATGTAGGAAGAAATGCATCTCCATGCTTACAAGTTCAGAGAAAAGTGGTCTGTAGTTTAAGCACAAATATAGGCAGGATTTTACATCTTCATCGCTCAGAAAGGTCCTATATTTCGACGTCATCATTTTAATTTGCGAGAAGGCAGTCGCGATCGACGTTTTGGGCAGCCAGTACGAAGGTACAGTTTATCAAGGTCACTATCGGCGATTATATTGTTTGTGGGTTTTTCTCTTCAAACCGGGAGACACCGAGTCAAAATATTTACAAGTAGATCATTACTGCATAGAATATTTATGCTAGGGAAATAAATCACGGTAAGGAAAAAGTACGAAATTATGTCGACGTCTAGTTTTCCATTTTCATACAGAAATTTATTTTTAATCTTCCCTTTCCGAGCAGGTAGAGACAGTAACATTTACAGGTGCTGTTCCTTGTGTAGTAAATACTGTATAGGCAGATCCATTTTCTAGCATATGAACGAGGCGAGATGACTGCACGGTGTGGATCGCGTAGCTGTGGGCTTGCACTCGGGAGATGAGTTCGAATCGCACTGTCGGCAGCGCTGAAGATGGCTTTACGTGGTTTCTCGGGCACATGTTGGGGCTGTAAAGCCACGGCCGCTATTGTCCCAATTCCTGCGTCGCTACATTAAACCACTAGCGAAAAAACAAAGTTGGCGAACGACCGAAGGTAGTAGGAATGGAGCTATCCTTTCATAAAAAATAAGAGCTACAAATGTACACACAATAATTATGCGTGTAATTTCAATATGCTGAGCCCGATACGTTAATCTTGCAACCCTACAGAGTACCGACTATTTTTATTTCTTACACATTAATGGCTTTCACAATATGAGAACTGTTAATTTTTCATTGCTTATTTTCCTCCCATTTCGTGCGAAATTCTTTGTAATTTCTACGCGTTAGTGTGTCAGATGCTATGAAAGTCCTGCCTTACTGAATGTTTGGCTTTAGAAACTGAATAAAGCACTAATGGAGGTAGTATAAGGTTTAGAAACTCACACCAATCCTAAATGTGAATCAACTACTTCAACCTTACTTTACTTTTATTAATTTTTTAAAAGTCCTTACGGTGACTGATCATTTCTCTAGGAAGGCAGAAATGACAAGCAACCACCCTCTACAGTCATGTAATTAATACAAAACCAGCCCAGGTGCACGAGTGTGAGAGTTAAATGCGAGGTACAATTCTCGTGTCGTCGATACTAACGTTATTGAGTTTACGTCCTACTAACAACTTTTACGGATTTCAGAGACGCCGGATTGCCCTTAATTATGTCCAGCAGGAGTTCTCTTACGGGCCAGCAAATCTAATGAGGCTAGTTTATTTGAGTACTTTCAAGTTACGAGACCGAGCCGAGTCAGAACCACATGTCGAGTACCGTCATCTACTACTACAGCGGCCTCAGAATGATTACGTTTTAATGTATTACTAACTACTTATGCTTATATTTTGATTAGCTGAACCACACAGCTAAAAGCGAAAATCAGATATTAGTATTCCCGGATTTCATCCTTACTTTTTTTTAAAGTAGAACACACTGTTTACCTTGTCGCCCGCATTTTTAAGGTTCTTTATTCTTCATACTACAGGGCTGGTGTCAATCTATTTGTAATTTGGAAGTCATAAAACGTTGGGTTTAAAGTTATCGTGAATATTGTTCTAAACATATTCTGAACACAGAGCTGGAAAATAATCCAATATTTTGTGAAATAATAGCCTTCATTAGTCAGTCCCAAAAGGGTCTATTATACAGTAAGGAAGTGGTAAGAAGCTAGTAATTTTATTTTGGCACTTTCCTTGCTATCTGACATGGCACGAAGGCAAGTTTCGGTGTAAACGAAGAACTAATTAACAGACACTGACTGGGATTCGAACCGCGGCCAATTTGGTAAGAAGTCTATCTCGCTCGGCTTCGAGCTCCAGAAGATCATATGTTAGCAACAAACTATCTCGCTCGGCTTCAAGGTCCAGAAGATCATATGTTAGCAACAAACTATCTCGCTCGGCTTCAAGCTCCAGAAGATCATATGTTAAATTCTTCGGATAAACAACTCTCAACCATGGGGAGAAGAATCGCAGCCTATAGCTTAGATGGCTCAAAGCGTGTCACAATGTTGTATACGATACAAACTGAAATGTATCTTCTGTGATTACGTCCTTATAGAAGACAGTTCGTTATTATATTATTATTTCCTAGGAGAATGCACGGTACAATTTTCCCATTAGAGCAAAGGCAGAAGCACAGTTCCTCGAGATAAGCTGTCGAGTTACCTACAACACAACAATGCCACCGACCTTAGCCGGGATCGAACCCATTAACCGTCAATGATTATCTACATCACAAGGATTAGCACGCAATATCCCCAAGCCATTTATTACAGAAGAAGTTGAGTTTCTTGAACCTATTCACGACATTTTACACGTATCTACGTGATAAGATTACCAACGCCTTGCTTGCATCCGTCTCTTCGCACAGGCAAGAAGACAATGTAGCTTCTACATGTCTCAGCCTCAATGTTCATGATGGTATGGAAATGGCTGAATAAGATTAGTGTCAGCTATGCTGAAATAGGGTACACAGTGAGGGAAAACACTTCATTCCTCATCTTGTCCATTATGTGCTGGGTCTTATTCCCTATAACCACATAACCTTCGGCAGATGATTTGCCGGAGGCAGTCTATCACCATCACCACTGATCTGGCCGGTTCCATGGACAAATGGTTAGCGTGCTGGCCTTTGGTCACAGGGGTCCCGGGTTCGATTCCCGGCGGGGTCGGGAATTTTAACCATAATTGGTTACTTCCCCTGGCACGGGGACTGGGTATGTGTGTCGTCTGCATCATTTCATCCTCATCACGACGCGAAGGTCGCCTACGGGTGTCAAATCAAAAGACCTGCACATGGCGAGCGGAAGTCCTCGGACACATCCCGGCACTAAAAGCCATTTCATTTTTACCACTGATCTGCATTTAGGATAGTCGCCCAGGTGGCAGATTCCTTATCCATTGTTTACCTAATCCTTTTCTTTAATCATTTCAGAGAATTTGGAAAATTAATGAAAATCTCCCTCGATAAATGATTCCAATCCCCAACTTCTCTTCCTTTAAACTAATATTTGCCTTAATTTGCCCTCTTGAATTCCAACCATCTTCATATTGTGATCTTTCCTACTTTCAAAAACACCACTCAAACTTATTTGTCTACTAAATGAAATGGCGTATGGCTTTTAGTGCCGGGAGTGTCCAAGGACATGTTCGGCTCGCCAGGTGCAGGTCTTTTGATTTGACGACCGTAGGCGACCTGCGCGTCGTAATGAGGATGAAATGATGATGAAGATGACACATACACCCAGTCCCCTTGCCAGCGAAATTAACCAATGATGGTTAAAATTCCCGACCCTGCCGGGAATCGAACCCGGGACCCCTGTGGCGAAAGGCCAGCACGCTAACCATTTAACCATGGAGTCCGACTGTCTACTAAAATGTCATTCCACGCCATCTCTCCACTGACAGCTCGGAACATATCACTTAGTCGAGCAACTCGTCTCCCTTCTCCCAAGTTTTCACAGCCCAAACTTTGTAACATATTCGTAACGCTACTCTTCTGTGGAAAATTATCCAGAAAAATCGAGCTGCTTTTCTTCGGATTTTTCCGGTCAGCTCGATGGGAAACAAATGTGCAAACCTGTTGAGGAGTAAGAAATTGTGCTGTTTCTCTAACACAATGATGCGTATGGCCTGAATGAACTTTTTCCTGGAATCAAAATACAATATTCGTGGCTATCTCAAAGTTATTTCCCCTTATTTACAAGACTTTTCAAATTTCGATGAACAAAAACATCGATTTAAAAAGAAACATCCCTACATGGGATAGTTTTCCAGCCTCGTCGCTAGGAATGGGTCAACCCAATGTGTTATCCTACGAGACAGGAGCTCAAAAAGTTCAATAAAACGGCTCTACCCGCCAGCTGTTCGTAAAGCAGGGGTCGGTGGTTCCTGGGAGCGCCGCATTCAATCAATACCGCCACAAACTAAATTTCAGATGCGAGATACAGGAACTGATGCCTTACCTACGCCATCCTCAAAGTCTACAAGACCGTGAAAAGATTTCTACAAAATCAAGACAATGAATCGCCGTAACAATGAGCAACTCTTTAATTTGGTAACAAACGTTTTTCAGATGGTAAACCCCGTTCCTGCAAGATGAACAGCGAACTTGGAAATCTGGAATGCTTCAAGAATTCTATAAGAAAGAAATGCAAGACTGGAAGTCAACGAAATACCTATTTATACTAGCACATTGCGAAAATCATCCTCTCAGCACGAAGGAAAATTTCTCCGAATATAAAGTAACATCTGCTTGTAGGGAAATTGATGTTCGCTTTCAGAAATAGGTTCTATTAATATATATTAACACAAAGTGAAGGGAAAAAATATCTGCTTTCCAAAATTTAGCAGACGACGTTCACATATGACAACACAGCACAACAATCCTAGTATAACGCAACGCGACCCACATCCTAGCACGCGTGCGCGCAGCGACATTGATCCCAGCTGAGAGCCCCGCCCTCACTGGCATAACCACCATCTTGCGACATTACAACACTATTTTTCAGTTTACTGCATAAGTTGGTCAAAATATGGAAAGAATGATGAGTACAAAGCGTAGTCAACATTCTCACTTTCCAAATAACAGAATATGGGCTTTCCTTGTCTCCTTGTCCTTACAAATCCGCTGCGTCAAGAGGAAGATTTGCAGCTAACGAACGAGATGTGAAAACTCAAGAACTAGAAGTTCTGATCGGACGACCGGCACCGCTAAATAGAGCTGAACAGTGAGAAATATACATGAGAGGGGAAAACTCATTTCTCTCCATCAGAGAATAATTAACTGGTATACCTCGTAGCAGGTAAACATTAACAGACAAATCAATGCGGGAAGACTGGGAATATTAAGCTTAGGCTGTCATGTGGCCTATTTGGCAGTAATGCAAGGCCACTAGCTGTCACGTGAATGTGTCGTCACGGCACGCGCTTGGCACGACCTTGCCACATGAGCACATACACCTCGTTGAAACTGACAAGGCCAGTTTCAACAACTCATATTACCTAGAGTCTCTGTACATCGCAAACTCTAGGGCTCCGGGTAGAATTTTTGGTACTTCAACCTGTCAAATGTTTTTAACGTACGAGCGTTCCGCTCCTTCATGCAGCGAGACTGACTTTAATATTAGTAGGCGCTAGTGGGTTATATGCTGTATACGAAGTTGAATATGTGTAAAGTAAAGAGCAGATACTGTACTTCTCAATCAAGAGGTTATATGAAAAATGGTCGCAAGGACTGAAAAGTGCCACTTATTAGAATTTCTGATAGGTAACAGTTTTATCCTTCCACCGCAAGCATGAAGAGTCAAGTTGAGGACGATACCATATTCGAAAATAAAAACGACCGTGTGTAACAATTTCCTGAGTTAATAACTCATAGCAGTTAACGGGAATTACCACAAAACGTGAATTAGACTTAGATTATGAGAAAGATCTACCACGGTAAGCGAGGTGATGGTCGGCGTATGCCCTGTTAATTGTGTTTACACGCCTGCCATCCAACCCAGAGCAACCTTGGCGGGCCTTCCGCTGCGCTGAATTGCGTAATGATGAAAGTGGAGGAGAGTTGTTCTGACACTGAAAAGCCAAGCGAACGTTTTTGTTCTTCAGTGCTATGGGAACCCGCCAGAGTGCAAGCCAAGGTCATGTCCCCCCCAACCTATTTTAAACGCCCAGGCTGAAGTCGGTCCTGGATAAAACAGGTGTTAGAAGGGTCTCCACACATCCAATGAAACTTATTTAGAGGTGGACATACTTCTGAGTGTCTCGATAATTGCTTGTTTCCTGTCGTTTCAAGGTTTTCTCCATGAAATTAATTTCCCAGAGACATGAGACTTCTACCCTTGCCAGGCAGTTCTGAATAAGTGTACAACGAACATTAATAAAAATGAGACGTCAATAGCCATCAGATTCAAACCGACTGATTAAAGTCATTCGCAATGCAGTAAAATCCAACACTTAAAATTAAACGTAAAAAAAGCAACCTTCGAATAAAGTGTTTACATTAATATTTCAATTTAGTAAGTGCACTGTTGCAATACAACTATCTTCCAATTTGATCGAGTCTAACATACTCTTCAAACGGAAAATGCATGAAACCTCCAACTACCAAATTAAAAAAAAAAAACAATGTTGAGACGAAATTTGTGCTGCACCTTCATGATACTTCCTGTTAACACGTTCAGTTATTATTGTTGAGATGAAAAGGGGAGGAGATAGATATAAGGTAGCGATTTTTTCCCCGACAGATTTTTACAAGTTGAAAATGGTACTTTCGTAACAAGGGAAAAACATTCTTCACTTCTAGTAATCACTTCAATCGTGCGTGTCGTGAAGTAGCTGGTGAAAATTTTGAGTTTAGTGGTTCGGAAGTGTGAAAAGCCAGGATATAGGCTACTCATCAGTATGGCCGCCTATCGTCTATTCATATAAACAGACGTCAAGTTAATCTTTCATAATTCATTATCGGGAAGCACGGAGTTCTTAATTACGACAGAGAATTCAGAGACTCGTTAAAAAATTCCCGACTCTGGACTCTACGGCTATATATTAAACATGCGGTAGTAGTGGAAAGTTCCAACTCTTTTCCTAAGCTAGTATAGCGTCGTCCTATTGATCCTATACTGCTTCTCTCTGCGGTTCCTTGGCAGTCTTCACTCATTACATTCAGAAAATAGAAAAACTTACTCTCTGAAGTGTTGGATGGCCGACTGCAATTCAGTGCAGTGGGTGGGATCTTGGGCTTATGATGTCGAGACTATAGTCGAGGAAAATTGAGCGGCTTGGGTCTTCCCGTGAAATTACGATGATTTTACTGTGAACATCATTTAACACACAAATCAACGGCAACGATAAGTGACCCCCTAGTATATCTATAGCATTTTAAGAGACGGGTACATCGCAACTGAATAACTGGAATGGAACTTCGACTTTCAAGAAACGAAGTTAATCTGATCATTAGAAACTGTTTACATCTACTGAAGCTCGGTTGTGAAAGAAAATATCTAGGTCAGGAGAATGGTACAGTTTTCATGAATTATCGCGGTGACAAGATTTTTCCTGATTCCGGGAATGAACCTGTGATCATACTACATAATTATTGCGTTGGTTTGCTCACTGCCTTGGGAGGACTTCTCATAATAAAAGTAATAACGGACGGAAGCATTTCCATTATTGTAGAACACTTTCGATCTCCCCCGCCCCCACATTATGTCGATTCCATGGCTGTCTAATTACGCAATGCCTTGCTACAAATTGCAAGCATTTGACCTACGTAAAGATCCACGCCTCTTCCCGAAAGAATTTATTACAATGACGAAACCGCTGTAGATATCGTCCCTTACAAGGGAAGGAAAAACGGTGACAACTTTTTGTGAACGCCTTATACACACACAACGATAAAGTTTGTTTGCTTGGTTGGCGATAGCTTTCCATACGAAGACACAACTAAGTGCTGAACGTGGTAGAATCCATATTTGCGAGACACGTATATGCTACGCAACTGAAGTAGCAGCAAAGTCGGTCATTACGAACTATGGTAGTAACTTCACACACGGTATTTTACAAGACTGAAACACATCCCTAAAAAAAAATCGTATTAATCGTCATTCAATTTTCAGGCACTTCACAGACGTGTCTGTAATGGTGGCGATGAGTATGTCGCAGCTCTAGTTTACAGCAAAACACACACACTGAATACAAATCTGAATACTTTGCTTACCTTAAATTGTTGTAATTTCTCGCTGATTCAGAACCGGTAGACAAGTGCCGATCGTTCCTTATATTAGCATCCCTCTTCTCTTGTAGTTATTATTTACGGTATAAAAGTACAAAAATACAAAAAAGTGTCCGTTCGCAATTTTTTCCTTCGTATTTCACTCAGGTCTGGTGGTTTCTTGTAGCACTCATTCACTTGATCTTAATCGTATCCCAGCTCCTGCTCCACCCCCTAGAGCGACCACAATGATAGTGGGCACGCCAGGCTCTGCTACTTGACTATATGGTATGGTGTTTGACGTCATCAAATGACGTCGCTGCTTGCCGTTGCCACGGGCAACTTGCAGACAAGACAGACGCGCCTGCTGCGGGTGAACTTGGAATCACTAGCTTTTATTTCCTACAGAACCTAGCGGCTGGATCGAATCCTGCTGGGACCGGCTTGCCCGCCCACTAACGCACTGACCTCTAACTGCAGAACTCATTGTAGATGTGGATTAATTAATCCATACGTGAGGGTACAGGTAACGTTGTCATTTCAGCGTTTTAAATACTCACTTACTTTGAAAATATATTTGGATTACCCTGCTAGGGCATATAGCAAAGTGAAAGCACATATACCCTTACATATTGTGATCCAACATTCAGTCTGTAAGCCACTGTGCACGAACTGCTTATAAATAACATCGTTGTCTTATCTGATTCTAATAATTTTGACTGACATCGTTACGTAGCCTATGGTGTGTAAGATTTACTCCTAGTCCTCTTCAAAGTAATCCAGAAACATTCCAACCTATTCACCTGGGTTTGACTCCCGGCGTTGCTACGAATTTAAATAATAATAACAATAATAATGATAATAATAATAATAATAATAATAATAATAATAATAATAATAATAATAATACCGGGATAGAGTGGATTCGAATCCCACTGTCGGCAGCCCTGAAAATAGTTTTCCGTGGATTCACATTTTCACACCAGGCAAATGCTGGGGCCGTACCTTAATTAAGGCCACGGCCGCTTACTTCCAACTCCTAGGCCTTTCCTATCCCATCATCGCCATAAGACCTATCTGTGACGGTGCGACGTAAAGCCACTAGCAATAATAATAATAATAATAATAATAATAATAATAATAATAATAATAATAATAATAATGTTATTGTTTATTTGTTCTACCGACTACTTTTACAGTTTTTGGAGACGCAGAGGTGCCGGAATTTTGTCCCGCGGAAGTTAGTTTACGTGCCTGTAAATCAACAGACACGAGGCGGACGTATTATCATCGGACTCCCGTGGGGGTTTTCTTGCATGTTCCCCTATCGGGGTGGATAGGGGCCCTCCGGACTTGTCTGGAGGGTCTGGAGGAAATAAAATAGCCTCTCGCGGACCAAAAACAGGTATTGCCAGAAAACGTCTTGAGGCAGTGTGATTGTTACTAGCCCAAGCCAAGGCTTGGAAGTGGAAACGTCGCCTACACATACTAGAGAGGCATCCATGTTACCGCCGCATGGTGATACGATGGTTCAGGTGAAGTGGGTGCTGGTGATTGAGATGAAAGTTCACTGCGGTGTGCTGGAACCAACACATCACTTTGCCCTACGTAGCCTGAACGAGCCATGGGCTGGGAATGGGGTGAACCCGACCTAGGGGGAACCCATGACTGTGCACTCAGTCATGGTGATGACAAGTGGGAACCACGTGAGTAGGTCTACTGAAGATGGAACAAACCTGGTCGTGTTCGGGCTAGGGGCGGACTGCTGGATGGACGGCTGAGGGGCGCGGTGCCTGCTACGGAGAGTCTGAGTTGCAGGAGGACAATGTCTGGCGGAATGCCTCATCACGGGTGGTGAGAACGCCGCTCAGGACCCTAGAAGGGGCAAAAACCCTACGTCATATATAACCAAAGACATTCCAAATGAACCACCTAAACAAATACCAAGGGAAGCTATGGAAGCTCCAGAAGAGCAGGCCCAGCGGCAGGCCCAAGAAGAGAATATGGAGACAGAAGCCCCAGTAGGGCAGGCTGAATCCAAATCTGAAGAAGAAACAGAAGAAGCAACAGGAAAGCAGACTTCTGGACAAAAGGAAACAGGAGATTTCATTGAGAAAGACCTGAAGATATCGGCATCGAAACTAAATAGGATGCATATAGATAGACCACCGCGCACAAGTGCCTACTACAAGGAAAAGAAGAAGGCGAGGAAAGAAGCCAAGATAGTGGCTGGGACTTGGGTGGGGAAGAAGCCAAGGAACAGGGATCGGCGAGACGCTATGCCAAGGACTACGCCCAAAAGGCCAAGGTCGGAGGAAAGCATGTCATCAAGTTCGGCTACAAAACCGCCCTACAAGAAACAGAAGGAAGAAAAAGGCATGTCCTTATCGGAAAGACTATCCTCATTTAAGGTCGCAATAATACCTAAGACCTTACCAGAGGGAAAAACTCAAGGATGAAGACGTACACTGAATTGCCATCTGCTCTGATAGCACAAATGAAGCCACTGTCAGACGGATGTCTGCCAGGCTTCCTTGAGTCACCAAGGCTGGAAAGTGGAGCTATGGTACTGATCTGTGCAAATTCAGAAACAAAACGTTGGCTGGAACAGACAGTATCAAATTGTAACCAACGGAATAGGAAGGCCCTAGAGGTGGCGGACGCAGAAAAGGCGCTGAACACGACCGAGGTCATCACCAAGTTCCGATCTCCTTTTGACAAGATGAAAGTGGAGGATGTTCTTGTCGGAATCAACCAGCACGAAACCAAACTTCTAACGCAAGAGTGGAGAGAGATGAATGCCACTTCAATCGACAAGACAGGAAGGGCAGTCGTTTTAGCCCTTGGTGAAACAGACTTTGAAGAGCTCAAAAAGAGAAGCCTTAAGGCTGAGCTCGGACTTGGGCAGATCAAGTCATCTGGGGAAAACGAAACCCAATGTTGATAAAGATGGTGCTGGACCTTCAGCAATCCTTCATGCCAATCTTCAGCATAAAAAGCAGCTGTGGCCAATTTCGCCAGGAAGTTCAAGTCCGGGGCTATTGACGTGGTTCTTATTCAAGAGCCTTGGTAATCAAGGGCAGAGTAGCAGGACTGGCGGAATCTGGAGGTAGGCTGATGTACCATACAACATTCGGAAATACCTAGAACAAGTTTCCTTGTGAACAGGAAACTAAAATGTCTTATGTTGCAGGAACACTGTTCACGGGACTTAACCGTGGCCAAGAATAAACTTAGAAATTGGGAGGGACCCAGAGAAATAACCATAGGCTCTGCATACCTCCCATATTACTCAACTAATCTCCCCCATCAGAAGAAGTTAAGAACCTAATTTGCAATGCAAAGAGAAACGGCGAACACCTAGTCCTTGGAGCAAATACAAATTCACACCACACGGCATGGGCAGCACGAACTGCAATGCAAGAGGTGAGTCTTTACTAGAGTTTATTATTGCAACTGAGTTGACGATACTAAACCTAGGAAACAAGCCTACATTTATAAATAAAAATCGTGGGGAGGTAATAGACATTACACTAAGCACTACGCATATTGCAAACTTTATTAAAGACTGGAAGTTACTGGAGGAACTATCATTGGCAGACCACCAGCACATCCAATTTGCAATAGATGCGAGACTATGTGGGATTGAGATGTACAGAGACCAAAAAAGAACTAAATGGAATAGACACAGAGAAGTTCTAGGGAAGGCTGTACAAAAAATTCCAACTAACGTGAGAGGACAGAAAGAATTTGATGAGGCAGTGGAACTACATCCTATTAGAAGAGGCCATTATAGACTCATTCCATAACAACTGTCTTCTCAAAGAAAAGAAAAACACCAAGAAAGTAAGGTGGTGGAACAAAAAACTAGCCAAAATGAAAAAAGAGGTTAGGGTGTTGTATAGAGTATCATCTAGAAATGGTATGTGGGACGATATCATAGCAAACTCACTGAGTATAACCTAGAGATACGGAAAGCAAAAAAAATCTTGGGGACTGTCCTGTGACAAAGTGGAATCGTACGCTGAAACAGCAAGGCACAGAAGGTTCTGAAAGCAATCCATATAAATCAAGTGAGGATACTAGAGAAACCAGATGGGTCATTTACTCAGGCGGGGAGGGGTACGCTGGAGATACTAATGGCGTGTCAATTTCCTGAGGCTGAGGAGATGACAGAAGAAGAAACGGTTGGAACAGTGACCGGTGCTCGAAGAAAAGACTGGAACTGTGCCAACAGAATAATAAAGCATAACCATGTAAAATGGGTAATCGACACGTTTCATCCTATAAAGGCTCCGGGATCAGATGAGATACTTTCGATACTCCTACAGGAAGGACGGGAGATACTCGTCAATGCCTTGTCGGACCTTTTCAGAGCTAGTCTAGCTTTAGAGTACGTGCCGAAATCATGGTCTGAAGTTAAAGCAGTATTCATACCTAAGCCTGGAAGGGCAAATTATGCTCAAGCCAAAGCATACAGACCATTATGTTTAACCTCCTTCATGCTGCAAGCAATGGAGAAAATTCTGGATAAATATATCAGAAGAATGGTGCAACTGAACTCAACGTTACATGAAAATCAGTTTGCATATAGACCTGGCAGATCCACTGAAGTAGCACTCCACCAGTTGGTTTGTAAACTAGAGGGAAGCTTAGAACATAAATAAATTGCACTGGCGGCATTTCTAGATATAGAAGGAGCCTTCAGCAATACAACTTATGACTCTATGCTCAAAGCATTGGAAAAGAGCAAGGTGAGTAAAACCGTCGTCAAATGGATTAAATCCATGTTAGATGGAAGGAAGATAAAAGCAACCCTGTTGGAAGAAACGCTGACGGTTAGGGCCATCCGAGGTTGTGCTCAGGGAGGAGTTCTTTCACTTCTGCTGTGGAACCTCGTGGTGAACAAAATCGTAGCTATGCTAAACGAACAGAGTTTTTATACACAAGGATACGCAGATGATCTAGTGATTGTGGTACGAGGTAAGGTGATGAGTGCTATCCAGGACCTCATGAAAAGATCATTTAACCTTGTGGAGAACTGGTGTCGCGAAGAACAACTATCAGTCAACCCGAACAAGATAACTCTGGCCCCTTTTGCAAGGAGGAGAAAATTAGAGGGAAAGAGATCACTGAAGCTATTTGGACAAGAACAGGCAGAAGAACAGGCACTGCACCTAGGTGTAGTGTTAGACAAAAATCTAACCTGGAATCCACATATAGAAAGGAACATAACCCAGGCCAAGAAGTTGCTGTACGCATGTAAAAGAGCCGTCGCGAAGACATGGGGCCTAAGACCATAATGGTAATGTGGATATACACAACGATCACTAGACCGTTGATGCCCTATGCTGCAATCATCTGGTGGCAGAAAGTAAGTCAAGGAAAAGTCAGCAGTAGATTGGATAGCCTACAGAGAATGGCAAGCATAGCCAAAACTGGGGCTATGAGAACCACGCCGACAGAAGCCTTGAATACTTAACTAGACCTCCCATCACTATGCAATTTCATAAAAGGATAGGCTAGAATGAGTTCATATAGATTGGCGCAATCAGAGTGCTGGAATGTACAAAGACCTAATCTAGGGCACTGTAAAATGAACAGAGTAATAACAGAGGAAGTTCTACACATGCCTTCTGATCATATGATACCAAAGTACAACTTTGAGAAGCCGTTTGAGACCCAGATAATAAGAAAGGAAGACTGGCATATCAACAGATTGAATACTGAAAAATAAGATATAGTGTGGTGGACTGATGGCTCAAAGACTGTGGATGGCACAGGAGGAGGAATCAACGGGGGAAGACCTGAGAGATCAATCCAGATGAGCCTGGGCAAACACACTACAGTCCTTCAAGCTGAAGTGATAGCTATCACAACATTTCTTGAAGAAAATCTGAAAATGAACTATAGGAATAAGAACATTTTCATTTTTACGGACAGCCAAGCGGCCATTAAGGCACTAGAAGAATTCCGGATAATATCCAGAATTGTCTGGTATTGCCATTCACTTCTCCTGAAGCTCTCAAAGTACAACATTGTCAAAATAATATGGGTACCAGGGCATGCTGGTATAGAGGGAAATGAAAAGGCAGATAAACTGGCCAGGAAAGGGGCAGAAACATATTTTGTAGGCCCAGAACCTGTATGCGGGATTTCCTATGGACAATCCCGATACTACATAGGAAAATGGGTACAAAATAAACAAATAGAGAACTGGAAAAATACTCCAGGATGCAGGCTTGCAAAGGAACTGATAAGAGGACCAAACAAGAAGCATACTGAAGAACTGTTGAAACTCAGCAGAGAAGATATAAGATGGGTAGTAGGACTGTTGACAGGACACTACCATCTGAAAAAACACCGACACAGAATTGGAGTAATAAGAGACAGTATATGTAGGAAATGCAATGAAGCAGAGGAATCAGCTGAACACATACTTTTCGGATGTGAGGCGCTGGGTAGAATCAGACTCTCCACTCTAGGACTACCAGGTGAAGAGAGACAGAAAATCCAAGAAGACTCAATAAGAACAACCTGCAACTTTGTGAACGGAGCAGGTATATCTAGGTGGGAATGAAGGAAAAACACGGTAACAAAATGTCTTAGAGGTCGACGCTAATTAGGAACTAATATTTAGAGGCCCCATGAGGAAAATAATAATAATAATAATAATAATAATAATAATAATAATAATACTAATAATAATAATAATAAGGAGAAGAATAAGAAGAAGATCATCGGACTGAGCCAGGATTGAACCTGGCAAGTGGGGTTTTGCCACAGACATATAGATTTAGACTGGCAATGAGCAGCAGGGGAGCCTCGGTGGCTCAGGCGGCAGCGAGCCGGCCTCTCACCGCTGGATACCGTGGTTCAAACCCCGGTCACTCCATGTGAGATTTGTGCTGGACAAAGCGGAGGCGGGACAGGTTTTTCTCCGGGTACTCCGATTATTCCTGTCATCTTTCATTCCAGCAACACTCTCCATTCTCATTTCATAGCATCTATCAGTCATTAATAAATCACTTTGAGAGTTGCGACCCCATCGTAATAATAGCCTATATATGATTCATTCATTACATCCCTGACCCGGTCAATGACTGGAAAACAGGTGGTAGGTTTTCATTCATTTTCAATGAGCAGCAGGATTCTGAAGCCGAAAGCGTGTGGCCGCCGCCATCTTACGTCACTGTACTACCCCGATGCATTAATGTAAAATAGTAGCCAAAACGGTAATAGTAGACAGGAGATAATTCAAATAATTAAAAGCACTTAGAAATAATAGCAATAATTCTGGTTAATTAGATCCATTAGATCCTTATTTTACTGTTAAGGAAAAGAAACACTTGTATATCAATATTTACAAATGCTTAAAAATAGCCACCTCTTTTAGACCGATCTATGGTCAAATCTGTTTCCATTCAAGTCTCTTACAGCATGATTCACACGTATCTTCAAGTACTGTGATGAAATTTCATTAATAAGGCGGTAAATGTTCGTGTCCTTTGGGTTTAGATCTAAAGCATATGAGTTTTAACTTGAAAAAGAAAGTTTCATACAACTGAGCTGTGACTTCATCAGGCATGTTCCCTTTAACGATGAAGTTTAAACCGTTACATGTATTCTCTCTGACATACATCTCAGTAAGTTTGCACACAAGAACAACATCTTTCGTAGGAACATACAGATTACCTCTATTCTTGTAAGAAATGAATGGATAAGTTGTTTTGTACAACTGCTTCATTACAAGTGTCACACTGTAGAGAATTGACTAACATCTTTACCACAAAACCTGAGATATATTCAATAATATTCTGTGATAATAAACCTAACAACTGTTTCGATCGATGCAAGCTTACCAAGCTTCAACTCTAATTTTAACAGTAATTTTGACATCCGTACAATTTATCTTTTAAAAATAGAAGAGACCGAGACCACTATTATTCAATGACTAACAAAACAAAAATTTAACCTATAACCAAATATTGTAGTAAAATTATTAATACCGGTATTATTATTATTATTATTATTATTATTATTATTATTATTATTATTCCCTATGCCACACTCCACCACAAGGGGCTTATCGCCAACAAATATATATCGAAAGGAAGTGATCTCTGTCTCCTACATAATTAGGCACCTTTAATAGTAAATTTAATTGCATTAATAAGTAGACAACAAGTGTACATGAGCATATGTAAGCTTACCGTTGTAATGAAACTCCTGTTCCTTCATTCTTCTTTCGTCGTGTACAGGAAAAACCGCACCCAACACTACGCAGGTATTCACCATTCTGCCACACTGTGGTTTGCAGAAAAATTAATGTGAAATGTGCATAAAAACAACATAAACCAAAACTGCACGTAACACAGTAACATACATGTTTACAGTGGATCTGTAGTGACGTAAGATAGTGGCGGCCTCAATCTTCCGGCTTCATATGCACCAGTGCTACGAAATAGGGTGGGTCTGTGGGTTTTATCGACAGAGCTACTCCGCCCGCTGCCAGAAATTTAAAACTGGTATGAAGGCTCATGGTGTGGGTTACTGTAGTCACGTCCTAATTCGTGAACTATGGACAACCGCTGAGTGGCCTAGTAAGTGCTCTTAAGTGCTGGGATACCAGTTGCTACGGAATGGGAGCGGGTATCTCGGACATAATCTGATTCATGACTTTCGTTGTGCTCAGGCGGCTAGGGTTATACAATCCACCGTTAGAGGAGTGATCCTCACATGGACTATGTGTAAGTAAGGTAGCATCTTGCTTCATGAATTTACCGAAATCAGAACATTTTAAGCAAGCCTCGGACCTATAGGAGTAATGGAGTCCCACTCCCATTTGACAGGCGAGGGACTCCTTGGAAACACTTGGCGAAATAAACGGAATTCGATGGGGAGCTATCAATATTTATGGGGCTTACGGAAGAGAGAAAGTAGAACTGGATGAGTCAAAAGAGGATGCATCTGGATGTGCTAAGTAAGTGAGTAAGTGATATTCGGGTAAGGGGAGATAACCAGGAAGAGATAGGAGAATATAAAGTGTACTTGACGGGTGTTAAAAGTGAAAGGCAGAGTCTGAGGTAGAGCTGTTCATCAGGAATAGTATTGCACGCAACATAGCTTCTGTTGGGCATGTAAACGAGCGAATGATGTGGGTAGATTTGGTAGCTGGAGGAATTAGGAAGAGCATTGTCTCAATGTATTCACCATGTGAGGGTGCAGATGAGGATTTAGTTGACAAGATTTATCAAGCATGCAAAACTTCAATGGGAATTTCTCTGATATGGCTTTAACTATTTTATCTGCAAAAACTCCAACTGTGTAGGGATAGATTAGTTGTAAAATTTGTGAGTGCGACAGGGCAAAAACTAAAGCATGGTTCTGGAATTCTACAATAAATCTTAAGAAAGAAATGACGTCATTAGTGGAGTTAACAGAAAATCTGGAAATCCCTTCAAGCCAAATGGTAAAAGGATGGGATAAGCTGCTAAAGCCTGGGAATATTACCGGAGGGGGCGCCGGTGTGTGAGATGGCTCGAAAGCGGCATTACTAATAAAATGGTGGAAGATGTTGTGGATTGCCTACAGTATTGGCTATCTGTTCAAATGGGGCAGAAGCTTGTTGCTCAACCGGTTCCCCAGTATCAGAAGACTTATTCGGGTCCTCTTCCGTAGTCATAGTCAATGGAGCAACATAGTCACTCTTCCCACTAACAAACCCAGATAACATATTGTTCACCTAACTGGGCAGCTCGGAAATATGTTGACACAAGGAGTTAGCCATACTAGAATGTTCTTCACTAAGCTTAAGAGACAACAGATCCTCCACTCTATTATAAAAATGAAACAGTCTAGCCTGAACACGTTTAAGTTGCTTACCGGAGGGCTCACCTATCCAAAGAACTGACAACAGATGCAAGATCAGCAATATTGTTGGTGATCGTGGATAAAGCCTCACCAACTTCCTTCTCTCCATAAACAGGAATACAAATGGGTAACTCTAAATAATCCTTTAGTTTAGACGCATCTGTCGCAATCGTGCCACAGACTGAATCTTTGTAATAGCTAATTCATAAGTGAGCTCTTCCTTGCGCAAATACCAAGGAGCAAGGACCTCTCTAGGGCAGACATAATGAACGAAATGTTGACAAATTTCGAAAAATCGGAAAACCTGAAAAAATCTAGTGTTCAAATCCACATTTTAGAGAAAACAGTCAAAAGGGGCTTTCTCCAGGCCCATTCAACCACGATGTGCTACCACTTGTTAAGGAAATATCATGGCTCGCAGAGGGATAAGAAGAGCGAGGGTGGAATGGCTGGAGAAGGAATTAACGAGAGCAGAACTTAACACAACAAATTTTGAAATTTTATTTCCTTCATTTTTTCTAGTTTAAAATAGGAGAAATGGAAAATGTGAATGAATAACAACAATATTAATGAGCTCGTCAGCTCTAACAATATAGGAGAAGTCCGAACATCAGCTACAAAACTTGAGATGATTATCAATTTTCTGCTGAGTGACATAGAAAAGAACCTTATTTATCTTGTCAGGAATAATACTTTACAAGAGCATGTTTTGATCCGATCATTTACGCAGCATAGGTGTCTGCGCTCCAAAGGTACCATAGTCCAGCCTCGCAGAGGCATCAATTTCTTATGGCGCACCTACCGGGTGTCCTAAATTATAATATTTACACCCAGTTGCCCCGATGTGGGCTTATATATTGCTCAGTAGTTATAGGGTTCACTGTTCTCAAAGGGGACTAACACCAGAAAAACTTTACACGCAGAAGAAAATGTACAGGGGCATAATTGCCCATACTAAGTGGCCTTAGTGTAAAAAGAAAAGGTTACACATGACCGGCCATAAACAAAAGGCTAGGAGGCGAAACACTTGCCCTCCTTATAGAAATAGTTAAAATCCTAAGTGGGCTTATGGCCCAAAAATATAGAGGCTAATCCTATACTATAAGGCGTGACTAAATGAGGAACATTATTGACAATTAAGTTTTAAGACATTTAGAGGTTTCGAAAACTTTAGTCACCCCATGCCAAGTTGAATAGGAACCGATAGGAAGTAATCACTCTTTGTTTCCTTACATTACATATTTCCCAGTGGGGAATTAAGCAAAGTCCGCAGACTTGCAGAAAATTCTACATTTAAACCACCAAATTTAGAAATTTGCATTAAGTAAAAGAGGTTGAAAGCTTTCCCTCAAACTATTCGCAGGAGCTTTTACATACCGTATCTATGAAAATTCTGCCATTACATTGAGTCGCTGGGCCTTCCTCATGCAGGCCTACGCCCCTGCCTCCCTCAGGACACGCCGCACTCATAATCACTGGAGCAATTAAGACAATACGGCCTTAAAGCGCCCTTCTTTTATAGTACTTTTAGAGGAAGCTTCCAGAACTCTTTACTGATAGGCTGGATTCCTGTACACACCCCTGGTTTTAATTGGCTATCCAAAAATCTGATAGGTGGATTACAATCGAGCTGAAGAGTTGACAACTTCGGTACATTAAAAAACAATCCTAGGAATCAAGTTAATCAACATCGAAAATAATTATTACTTTATGATATAATTAGAGTTTATCCCGCTAGAGGGAGCAATTAAACCGATGCTAGAGACATATAACAGTTGAATACCTAATTATCTTCTAGTACACCAGTTCAAGTTTGTTTACATAGATGTCCTTAGAGAAGGCACGCAGTTTAACTGACCGGGGAAGGTCTACCACTGGTAGAAATATGATTACTGTTTCTTTGGTTTTGGGAATTCGTAGAATGTTTTTTAGGTTAAGGATTTATTCTGTGCCGAATCTTCCTTTTCGGAATCGTCCCTTATAATGTCGAACTAGGTGGATTTCTAATCTATTAAGTGGGGCTTTAGGAATTTCATAGCTGACTGAAAGGAGATAAATTCCTCTGTAGTTATTAATATATGTTTTGTCCCCTCTCCTGTGAAGTGGGTGAATTAATGCGTATTTCCAATCCTCGGGAATTTTCTCAGTGTGCCAGATGTTCTGTAAACTTTCATGAATACTTCGGGGCCAGTTTGTCACGCCTATTTTCAACATTTAAACAGTTATTCTATCTTCTCCTGGTGCTTTGATGGCTTTTATTTTTCTGATTATTTGTTCGACTTTTTCTAAGGTTGGTGGGGGTGGTGAGGGGTGCAGTTCTGAGTGTGGATTTGGTGTGGGTTTTTTAAGGATGAGTTATTCTTTCGGGCATTCACAGTTTAATACGTCCTTGAAATAATTTGCTAGGAGTTTACCATTTTCTTTTTTATTTGTTTCCAGAGTCCAATAATGAACCCTTGGATCACCGTCGATCGTCGGTCAAATATTTGATTCTTCTGTCTCTCGTTTTGCGTCACTTTATCGACCGAAAGACAGCGTTCGAAGAAATTCATAACTACTTCATATGCATATACTTACTCAAATTTATTTAACAATAAGGCTTTAAATGAAATTGACTTTACAAGAAAAATCTGACAATGAAAAGAAAAGTATTACAGTCATATGGATTAAATATCGCTTAAGAATAGATGTAAACAAACACATCGCTTCTTACTTTATTTCCATCCACCATTAGAATTTATGAGATGTAAAACCATCCTAAAATATGAGAGACCTGAAAGTCGTAACCTCGGCCTCCAAATAAAAGCGTGACTTAATCCGCTTGATCCGTGGAATTTTCAATCAATCAATCAATCAATCAATCAATCAATCAATCAATCAATCAATCAATCAATCAATCAATCAATCAATCAATCAATCAATCAATACTGATCTGCATTTAGGGTAGTCGCCCAGATGGCAGATTTCCTATCTGCTGTATTCCTAGCCTTTTCCTAAATGATTTCAAAGAAATTGGAAATTTATTGAACATCTCCCTTGGTAAGTTATTCCAATCCCTAACTCCCCTTCCTATAAACGAATATTTGCCACAATTTGTCCTCTTGAATTCCAACTTTATCTTCATATTGTGATCTTTCCTACTTTTAAAGACACAACCCAAACTTATTCGTCTACTGATGTCCTCCCACGCCATCTCTCCACTGACAGCTCGGAACATACCACTTAATCGAGCAGCTCATATCTTTTCTCCCAAATCTTCCCAGCCCAAACTTTGCAACATTTTTGTAACGCTACTCTTTTGTCGGAAATCACCCAGAACAAATCGAACTGATTTTCTTTGGATTTTTTCCAGTTCTTGAATCAGGTAATACTGGTGAGGGTCCCATAAACTGGAACCATACTCTAGTTGGGGTATTACCAGAGACTTATATGCCCTCTCCATTACATCCTTACTACAACCCCTGAACACCCTCATAACCATGTGCAGAGATCTGTACCCTTTATTTACAATCCCATTTATGTGATTACCCGAATGAAGATCTTTTATTATATTAACACCTAGATACTTACAATGATCCCCAAAATGAACTTTCACCCCCATCAACACAGTAATTAAAACTGAGAGGACTTTTCCTATTTGTGAAACTCACAACCTGACTTTTAACCCCGTTTATCAACATACCATTGCCTGCTGTCCATCTCACAACATTATCGAGGTCACGTTGCATTTGCTCACAATCTCGTAAATTATTTATTACTCTATAGAGAATAACCTCATCCGCAAAAAGCCTTACCTCTGATTCCACTTCTTTACTCATATCATTTATATATATATATATAAGAAAACATAAAGCTCCGATAATACTGCCTTGAGGAATTCCCCTCTTAATTAATACAGGGTCAGATAAAGCTTCACCTACTCTAATTCTCTGAGATCTATTTTCTAGAAATATAGCAACCCATTCAGTCACTCTTTTGTCTAGTCCAATTGCACTCATGTTTGTAGTCTCCCATGATCCACCCTATCAAATGCTTTAGACAGGTCAATCGCGATACAGACCATTTGATATCCTGAATCCAAGATATCTGCTATATCTTGCTGGAATCCTACAAGTTGAGCTTCAGTGGAATAACCTTTCCCAAAACCGAACTGCCTTCTATCGAACCAGGTATTAATTTCACAAACATGTATAATATAATCAGAAAGAATGCCTTCCCACAGCTTACATACAATGCAAGTCAAACTTACTGGCCTGTAATTTTCAGCTTTATGTATATCACCCTTTCCTTTATACACGGGGGCAACTCTCCAAACAATAATCAAATAAGTACTTCAGATATGGTACTATATCCCAACCCATTGTCTTTAGTATATCCCCAGAAATCTTGTCAATTCCAGCCCCTTTTCTAGTTTTCAACTTTTGTATCTTGTTGTAAATGTCATTGTTATCATATGTAAATTTTAATACTTATTTTTTTTTTGCTAGTTGCTTTACGTCGCACCGACACAGGTAGGTCTTATGGCGACGATGGGACAGGGAAGGTCTAGGAGTGGGAAGGAATCGGCCGTGGCCTTAATTAAGGTACAGCCCCAGCATTTGCCTTGTGTGAAAATGGGAAACCGCTGAAAACCATTTTCAGGGCTGCCGACAGTGGGTAATACTTCTTTAGCCTTAGTCTCCTCCTCTATCTGGACATTATCCTTGGAACCAACAATCTTTACATACTACTGACTGAATACTTCTGCCTTTTGAAGATCGTCACATACACACTCCCCTTGTTCATTAATTATTCCTGGAATGTCCTTCTTGTAGCGTGTTTCTGCCTTAAAATACCTATACATACCCTTCCATTTTCACTAAAATTTGTATGACTGCTAATTATACTTGCCATCATGTTATCCTTAGCTGCCTTCTTTGCTAGATTCAATTTTCTAGTAAGTTCCTTCAATTTCTCCTTACTTCCACAGCCATTTCTAACTCTATTTCTTTCCAGTCTGCACCTCCTTCTTATTCTCTTTATTTCTCTATTATAATAGGGTGGGTCTTTACCATTCCTTACCACCCTTAAAGGTACAAACCTGCTTTTGCATTCCTCAACAATTGCTTTAAACCCATCCCAGAGCCTGTTTACATTTTTATTTACCGTTTTCCACCAATCATAGTTACTTTTTAGAAACTGCCTTATGCCTGCTTTATCAGCCATATGGTACTGCTTAATAGTCTTACTTTTAAGACCTTCCTTTCTATTACATTTATTTTTAACTACGACAAAAACAGCTTCATGATCACTAATACCATCTGTTACTTCACTTTCTCTATAGAGCTCATCTGGTTTTATCAGCACCACATCCAGGATATTTTTTCTTCTGGTTGGTTTCATCACTTTCTGAATCAGCTGTCCGTCCCATATTAACTTATTTGTCATTTGTTGGTCATGCTTCCTGTCGTTCGCATTTCCTTCCAATTGACATCTGGTAAATTCAGATCTCCCGCTACAATCACATTTCTTTCCATGTCGTTTCCTACATAGCTGATTATCTTATCAAATAATTCTGTATCCTTGTCAGTGCTACCCTTTCCCGGTCTCTACACTCCAAATATATAAAGTTATCTTTAGAAATGAGCCTTACACCTAGAGTTTCATGTGTCTCATCTTTAACTTTTTCGTACCTTACAAATTCTTGTTTCACCAGAATGAATACTCCCCCTCCCACCATTCCTATCCTATCTCTACGATACACACTCCAGTTCCGGAGAAAATTTCTGCATCCATTATATCATTTCTCAGCCATGATTCAACTCCTATTACAATATCTGGTAAATATATATCGATTAAATTACTTAATTCTATTCCTTTCTTTACAATACTTCTACAGTTCAACACTAACAATTTTATGTCATCCCTACTTGATTTCCAGTTCCCTGTTCCCTTATCAACCTCATTTTGGTTTTTGTAATCGAACTCCAAACTTTCATTTAAGGTTATGTAGGTACCGACGCAGGGTATTACACAAACACCGAATGTACCCTTAATCGAATCGAAATAACCTCCAGTTACTTCATATAAATTATGAACAAGTACATGCAAAGCCTGGTGCTCTAAGAGTTAAATTATAATAATTACGGAAGTAAAATAAAATTACACCTCTGAGGTCTCCAGAGGACATCATGAAGTTATTCATTAAAAATGCCCAAATACGCATGAAAACTAAAATATATTCAGAATGAACCTTTGACTGATCAATAAACTAATTGACTTTTGGACAAATTAAGTAATTAACCTTCTGGTGATGTTGAAGTTATTGAACAGAAGCACACGATATTACAACGACGAACAAAATACATGCGGATGTCTTTCTCCCTGTTCTATTACAGTATTACACGGTCTGTAAATAGTCTATGGCACCTTAACGTTTCATCAACAAGGAAAACTGAAAGTAGCTTAACTCCCGCGGTTGGACCTAATAAACTATTCAGCCACTGCTGACGAATCTAACCCGCATTCGAAAAATACACGAATTATTTATAAGACTAGGTCGAGCCCGTTGAAGTTTCTGGTTGGGTAAAGTATATTTATCTGGCACTTACAGCATTTGCTACATGCAGTTTGCAGTGACTAAATACAGACTCCAGGAATTCACTTATAGACTGAAGTATGTAGTACATATTTGCAGAGAAATTTAGGTCCAATGGCTCTGAAATATAGGGAACACCTCCTTAAACACTACATTTATTGTTTTATGGCTCGATGGCACTATTTGTACTTTCAAACTGTCAAGCGATCGAATTCGAGACCTTGCTACGTACAGCTGGCAATTGCTAAATACACGTTAGAAAAATATACACCAACAGGGTCCGAAGTCCGTGCTTGAGCTTTGTTAATCGTCGTACTGAATGCAAGGCGAATAGGAAACTTAATTCTTCAAAATTAAACGGAAGAGTAGTGTTGATGGTGTTAAATAAATTCTAAGAATCTGAACTACCTGTCGAACACTTAAACCCGTACTGATTTCCAGATCCAGACAACGTCACGTATTTTTCGTACAATGAATCTTGTTCCCGCGTCTTGTTGTATCGGGGGTTAGTCGTACAAACGATGATCGTTTACCTGTAGTGGATGTGATTTTTTTACTGCAGAAGAAAGAAGACAGTAGGATTATTTCATTTTACCTGTGGTCATATACTCTTTCTTGGAGTATTTATTTAATAAATGTACGTCTTGAATATATTAGGGGTGAATCTGAATTTAGCTTTTAGTAATCGGATCGTTATTTTGTTCACATTCGGATGTCTTCGTGGGGACGATCCTTTCCTTGCTCATAAGATTGGAAGCATTTTGGTCGATCTTGGAAAACAAGATCTGAATGAAATTTCTGACCCCGTTGCTCTTCGCCACTTCTTCCTCACGATCGTTCAACCTCTCTTAAACTACTGCTCTCCGATTTGGACAACAGCCGCCCCCTCCAATACCAAGCAGTTAGACAGAGCAGTGTCCTTCTTTGCTGCAATTGTAAGGAACAGAAACCCCAAGCTCAGAAATCTGTCTACGCAGCAGATATTAATGGCAATTAATGTGTCACCGCTGCACATCAGGCGACTGGTAGCTGACCTGAGTTTCCTCCACGAGATCTTAAATGGACATTACCGCTCGGAACATCTTGTTTCTCTCTTCTCTCTCCGCGTTCCTTCCCGCTCCACCAGAACCAAAGACCTTCTCCACATTCCCCACACTCAGCACTCAATACTTCAACGATCTTTCCTAATCCGCCTCCCAACACTTTTTAACAATGTTAATAGGAGACAAGAGCTTGATATATCATCAAATAAAAGTGTATTCGAGAGGTGTGTAAATAGTATCTTAAAGATAAGTTGATGTGAAGGGATTATACCGCCATGTTGACCCACGACGACTTGGCTATGAACATGGACATTCTCATGGTTTTCGATTTGGACAGTTATTAGTAGGATGTGTATTTTGCTGTTGAGTTTGAGTTGGGTTACCATCCAGTAACGCCTGCAATTTTTCGTCTTCGCAATTTTGTTGTCTACCAGAGTGCGCACTGTCTTCCACATTGAAATCACCACGTTTAGATTGTCGAAAGCATGTCTTACATGTTCTAATCGATGGAGCGTGCTCACCATAAGTTTCTACCAATAAACGATGCCTTTCCACAGCCTTTTCCTTTTGATTAAATAAGAAAAGCAATGCGTGCCGCAAATGTTCTTTTTCAGGCACAAACGTCGACACGATCACTGAACGATACAACACAGACGCTAATGTTTGGCGGACTCAACTTGTGTGTGTTGCTAGGTTAACGTCAGACGAATGAACTGAGGTATGTGTCAGATTCATACACTGTGTACTGTTCACTGTCGCCATCTGTTAGTGAACCCGAAAAATACTTATGCATACACGTGGTAGAAGGGCAAAGTATGCTCTGATATAATGGATGTGAATCCACATTTTCCCGTGCCGAGTCACCACGTTTTTCTAGTAGTAGGAATATAGGGTTTCCTGGTCATTGGCATCATTGATCTAGTAGTAAGATAATGGCGGGTTGAATGGCGGATTCAATTACTTCTAGGTGAGGTTAAGAAGTGAAATAACATCGTAACCTTACGCACGAGAGCAATCCTAACTTCACAGGCTCCCTTGGAGGAGCCCGATAGGTTAGGGCAATGACCTCGGGTGTTATTGACCCCTAGGTGAGGTTAGGACGTCATATCCTTACGTACGAGAGCAATGCTAACCTCACCGGCCCCCTTGGAGGAGCCGAATCGGTCAGGTCACGAGCCCCTTTGGAGGAGCCGAATCGGTCGGGCCCCATTGAAGGGGCCATATCGGTCAGTTCACGGGCTTCTTTGAGGGAGCCGAATCGGTCAGGTGACTTGCAGATAAAGTTAAATCGGTATTATGACGTGTTAACATAACCTTGTGCACGAACGCTAACCAACCTCACACAGGCTCTTTACCGCCTCCCCTTGGGGGAGTCCAATCGGTCAGGTGACTTGTAGTCGAGGTTAGAAATCATTATGACGTGCTAACCTAACCTTGATACCAGGAATGTTAACCTAACCCCACACACAGGCTCTATACGGGCTCCGTTTGGTGGAGCCGAACTGATGACGTGACTTGTAGGTGAGGTTAACACGTGATTACGAAGTGTTTACCTAACCTTGTGCACGAACGCTAACCTGACCTCACGCAGGCTCTTTACCGTCTCCCCTAAGAGGAGTAACTAAGCTGTGATGTCACAGCCTGGGTGATTTAAAATGCTGACTGCTGGCTAAGAGTGCATGCTTACTTTTATATGACGTCATAACCTAACGTGCAGGCCTACAGCTGAGGGAAGTGTGACATCACAGTGCGGGCAATTTGAAATGCTTAACTTTACATAAGACGTAACCTTCCAGTCCTGGGTTCGACCCCTTTCCCAGGCCTAACCTTATACGGGCGTTAACCTTACAGACCCTAATTTCGATATACTAGATGGCAAGTTTAACCTAACTGGACAGGATGGCGACTATACGGGTGGTACTTTAGGTTCTCGGATCCGAGCAACCACGAGTTAAATACGGTAGCGTTTGAACTGATGCGTAACGGTCTGCCTTCTAGTGTTTGTAACATCCAGCTTTAGATTTTAACTTTAGAACTGATAGGTTTGAACTCTAGAGACTTATGGTAGCCTACAGTATTTTGTACATCACTCAGAGGGCAAACCCTTGTGTTTAGAATCCACTCGAAAATTTAATTTCCTGGGAGAGATGTGTCTAACGCGTGGGACAAGATAGCGGGACTGAGCATGGATCTTACTATGGTCACGCTACTTTGACATGCAGTGATATCGTGGACATGGTTATGCAGGTTTGGACTTGTTCGCTTACAGGTTCTGTCTCTGTTCAAGACTATCTGGTGCAAGGTTTGAAGAAATACAATATTCGCTTTCTGGGTTCGAGATTCGAACCTTATGTAGCATGCATGATGTAACTAATTACTGCATAGTACCCATTTGAGCCCAAGAAGCGAACAACTAAAGTTCCTTAGCCTGTATCTTCTTAAAAATGAAATGGCGACGATTAGAAAAACATGTGATAAGTGAGAGGAATTAAACATATAGAACATTTTAAATGTAACGAAATATTTATTGTTTACGAAATTAACTTTAGAACATATACTCAGGGTATTATACTATGATTTGTAAAGCAGCTGTTGCTGTTATTTCAATGCATCCTTTTATGGCGTGACCTAAGTAGCTGATGTCCTTTAAATTAATCAGTGTCATCAACTCATCATCATATACAGCAAAGAGGGGTGCAAGTTCACGCATACACTGTCCATAGTTTACGATCTTCAGATAAGGTCCATGCCAATCGATACGATTTTAACCTCGATGTATGTAATGTCGTCACAGAGTCTACATGAAGCTACATCGATTGGCACCTTAATGTGGAGAAGTAGCACGTCACAAAAAGCATCTACGAAAGGAGCCGCGTACGTAGACAAAGAGCCTAGCTGTAAAAACTAAATCAGAGCCTTGGCATCCGATGTAAGGTTCTATGTTTGTAGAACACCTCAATAACTTCACTTACTTGGGAGAGATAAATAAGATATAGCTTATTAGTTTCTCTGCTAGGCAAACATGCTGCAGATTTACAGTTTTGTTTGTTATCAAGACGATTGTCTGTAACCATGCAGTTTTTCTTTCTGTTCCATAATGTTCGGTGTAGAATCACACACTTATGATAATGATGTAGACCTATCCTTATTTACAGTCTTGTAACGATATTCGATAGTGGATGTTAAGTGACATCGGTCAGGATAATAATAAGACAATAGGCTGTTGTGTTAGTAGGAATATTTTAAGGTATTTCCGATTCTGAACGAATACTGACAGGAGATTCATTTATAGATTCTTCATGATAAGAACAGTCTATAACTACAATCGCTGCTTTATTTTTAAATTCTTCAGGAAAAAATTGCGGCCGATCTTCTTTCTGGTAATACGATGATTTGAATTAACAAAACATGTCACAAAGCAACCCAGTTTTTTTAATTTTTCTCAAAATGAATGTCCATGTTTTCGTAAAGATAAGTAATTCCGTTTGAGGTATAGTCTAATACTTCTTAATTTGCAGTGATCAAACTGATAGCTTTTCTCACGTTTGAATTTCTGATGAGTTTGTAATCCGCAAATAATGTACAGAGATTTTTCGGTAAAAGGAGGTGTTTTTACAGCTCAACTATGCTTGTTTATAGGTGGTAGTCCGGCTCCATGGGCAAATGGTTAGCATGCTGGCCTTTGGTCAGGGGTCCCGGGTTCGATTCCCTGCAGGGTCGAGAATTTTAACCATCATTGGTTAATTTCGCTGGCACGGGGCTCATCCTCAATCCGACATGCAGGTCACCTAAGGGAGTAAAATTAAAAGACCTGCACTTGGGGAGCCGAACATGTCCTTGGACACTTCCGGCATTAAAAGCCATACGCTATATTATTTCATTTAGGTGGTAACACAGGATACTCGTGCAGCTCCAAACTTCAAAAACATATAGGTAATTGTGTATCATTTTCTACAATTTGAGCAATTGAAGTTTCCCTTGAACAGGTAATGTTATATGTAGAATCCTCCACAATATACGTTGAAGAGTGATTCTGCTGCTTTAAGAGCAGTGTCATCGCTTCGATCGGATCTGAATTATCTCTTGTTTTGCGTTGATTATGATACGTCTCTAGTCTTCAGCGAAGCCAAGAATATGTTTTAATTATAACATACCTCTAAAAGTAACGTTCTCGTTAATCATCCAACTGTTAGTAGCTTTTGGACACCATATTGCCATCCTTAAAAGATTACATTCTTCAACACTATGGGAAGGGTAGAATTTCATTGCACTTTTAATACCAACATTCTTCGATCTATCTATTTCTACATTATTTACTTCGTAACGCGCATCAAGAAGAGAGAAAAGCTAGACCATGATTGTTTAGTTGAGATGTGCTTCGTTCACTCCCATCAGCCTTATCTATGCGTCCTTCGATATAGAGGTAGATTTCGTGCGGTAGTGTGTATACGTCTTGCTGTTTGATGATGAAGATGGCGATAATGCGAATTTAATTATTGTTATTGAGTCCAAACGTAAACGGCTGGTAAGAATGGAACTCACTTTGTACTACACGTTCTTGTGTTTCTACTGTGTTCTTGATGTCTAACATTTCTTCCATACTTTGTAGTAGCGTATAACCTAAATCTTAGATAATCTGCTTATGGAGATCTGTTAAGTCGATGAATCTTCGCAAACATGTGGTATGTATGCTCGATGTATACCGTGTTTTATGGATTTGTTTCATACTGGTTTAAGATGAAGTTTGCAAGCTACATACGTATGACGATATAGATTAATGAGCTGATCTTGTTTATTCACAAGCCTAATGGTGATGTTACCGTCGTGATATACAGTCACAGTATGATAAAGAACTACTGGCGGCTTATCAAGAATGATATAACCACCTTCTTCTGTAATGATAAAGTCGTGCACGACGTGCGAAGTTTGTTGATTGCTATACAAGTCTGTAATGATATTACAAGAGATGGTGATCATCAATTAGTATTAAAATTTGATCAACTCAACGTAGGTTCGGTGTAAGTTATTTTGATCCAAATCCAAGCAATGATGCGATCAAATCAGGTTGTGATTTAAAATCAATCTTTAAAGAAGACCCAAAGACACATTTATGTGTGATGTTGCTCACGGTAAGTGAAAAGTTGTCTTACTAAAACTCTCATCGTCAAACTGTTCAATTAACGCTGTTTATGAATATCGTTTACTGAATAAGTGCATGACGTTAGCGTTAGCACATATTAATCATAATGGAAATTGTTTATGCTATCACGCCCGTTATATACTTTATTGTAGATTTCAAACGATACTAGTCCAAGACTATGCGGCTGATGACTGAGTTCGATTAGTGAATTAAAATAGACACTTGTTTCAGGTCTTCTTCGCGTATGGTGAACGTTCTTGCATCGTTGATCATCACGTGCACACTGATGTTCTTTTACTACAGTCTGGGTTACATATAAGATTATTAGACATAATCGCCCACACATCCACGTACTCAATTTTTTCACGCGGTTTTTATTGTAAATACACTGACTGACAGAGCAAATACAACACCAAGAAGGAGTGGTCAGAACTTTATGCCAATTGCAGGGTAGACTGACGTCACTGAGGTATGCTCATGATGTGAAATGCGCCGCTGTGCTGCGCACGTAGCGAACGATAAATGGGACACGGCGTTGGCGAATGGCCTACTTCGTACCGTGATTTCTCAGCCGACAGTCATTGTAGAACGTGTTGTCGTGTGCCACAGGACACGTGTATAGCTAAGAATGCCAGGCCGCCGTCAACGGAGGCATTTCCAGCAGACAGACGACTTTACGAGGGGTATGGTGATCGGGCTGAGAAGGGCAGGTTGGTCGCTTCGTCAAATCGCAGCCGATACCCATAGGGATGTGTCCACGGTGCAGCGCCTGTGGCGAAGATGGTTGGCGCAGGGACATGTGGCACGTGCGAGGGGTCCAGGCGCAGCCCGAGTGACGTCAGCATGCGAGGATCGGCGCATCCGCCGCCAAGCGGTGGCAGCCCCGCACGCCACGTCAACCGCCATTCTTCAGCATGTGCAAGACACCCTGGCTGTTCCAATATCGACCAGAACAATTTCCCGTCGATTGGTTGAAGGAGGCCTGCACTCCCGGCGTCCGCTCAGAAGACTACCATTGACTCCACAGCATAGACGTGCACGCCTGGCATGGTGCCGGGCTAGAGCGACTTGGATGAGGGAATGGCGGAACGTCGTGTTCTCCGATGAGTCACGCTTCTGTTCTGTCAGTGATAGTCACCGCAGACGAGTGTGGCGTCGGCGTGGAGAAAGGTCAAATCCGGCAGTAACTGTGGAGCGCCCTACCGCTAGACAACGCGGCATCATGGTTTGGGGCGCTATTGCGTATGATTCCACGTCACCTCTAGTGCGTATTCAAGGCACGTTAAATGCCCACCGCTACGTGCAGCATGTGCTGCGGCCGGTGGCACTCCCGTACCTTCAGGGGCTGCCCAATGCTCTGTTTCAGCAGGATAATGCCCGCCCACACACTGCTCGCATCTCCCAACAGGCTCTACGAGGTGTACGGATGCTTCCGTGGCCAGCGTACTCTCCGGATCTCTCACCAATCGAACACGTGTGGGATCTCATTGGACGCCGTTTGCAAACTCTGCCCCAGCCACGTACGGACGACCAACCGTGGCAAATGGTTGACAGAGAATGGAGAACCATCCCTCAGGACACCATCCGCACTCTTATTGACTCTGTACCTCGACGTGTTTCTGCGTGCATCGCCGCTCGCGGTGGTCCTACATCCTACTGAGTCGATGCCGTGCGCATTGTGTAACCTGCATATCGGTTTGAAATAAACATCAATTATTCATCCGTGCCGTCTCTGTTTTTTCCCCAACTTTCATCCCTTCCGAACCACTCCTCCTTGGTGTTGCATTGTCACTGTCAGTCAGTGTATTATCTGAACTGCTTCCGAAATAGCATATGTGCTCAAATGGACGGGGATAAGTCTCCATAACTATCGAAATACCACACTGTGAATCTACGTTTTACGTAGGCAACGTAATGAGTTTGAGGTCTGCGACTATCGTCTAAGTTGGTGTGGGCATCCTGGTAGTTGATCTCGCATATACTCACCGCGAAGATTGTGAATTCCCAGTTGTTTAGCAAACATAGCGACTTCAACGTGTGTTAGAGCTCGATGTGGCAGTGCATTCAGTACACTTTTCTTGGCTATATATGGATTTCAGGCCCTTTTTAGTATGGTGCTAGTTTCATGTGTACGCCTTTACCTCGCAATGCAATTGCCTCTTTCGTCTTATTATGACGTTCACACTCTTTTAACTGCTGCTTCACTTCTCCAGTTTTAACGTTCTTGCTACAGAACTAGCGCCACCCGACCAGGATCCTAAAGCTGGAATCGTTTCGATACAGAAATAATCCAAGCACGTTTGCAAAACATTGGCTTACTCTTCGGAGAAGTTCTCGCTCTTGCTGGGCGTGGCGCCTTAATAATGGCTACTCGCGGATTGTATTCTCATCGAATAGCTTTTCCTGCAGCCTTTACAACTTCTTTCCATCCATCAGTTTTTGTTTCCTTCTTCATAACGTGTAGATATCGTTGTTTAACCATTCAGTGCACGACTTCACTCGTCAAGATTGATTTGCAAACTGATAGTTACTTGTTTCATTCGTTATATTTGTTATATTTGTTATATATATTCTAGTTAGTCACTATGAGTATTATAAAACAGCAAGACACATTACCTTTTAGTGACATACTGTCACATCTATCTAGTTCTGTTACAACTACGCAAAGAGTAATGGAAAATTGATTCCCTCTACAATTCGATGTGTTATTACTGACCATTGGGATACGGAACGTCCAATCTTTTACTCACACACATAACCTCTTCAAATGGCATACGCTTCCAGAACACTTATGTTTTCACAAAATCACTTTATCAAGAACTGAATACAATTCTGCAACTTATCATGCGGGATCTGGTTAAAACTGGTTAGGATTTTTTAAATTTCATGTACGTGAGCAGGAACTGCCACCAGATGATGTGCTTCCCAGTTCTCTTACGATCTTTGACGATTTTGCTAAAGAACAGCAAGATGTTATTCGTGCATACTTTAATATGGGACGTCATAAATATGTAGACTGTTTTTATTTATTTCAAAAATATTCTAGTGTGCCTAAGCAGTTAATACGTGACAACGATAATATAATTGTGCTTTTTACGACAAGATGAGCGCAACATGCGCGTGTATGACGATCATGTTAACACTGATACGACATTCCATGATGTTAAACGACTGTGTGCTACATGTTGGTCATCGCAACGTTACGGCTTCTTAGATATTGATAAAGAAAATGCTGTTCATTATGAACGGTATCGCATGGGCTTCAATCATTTTATAAGCATCAGATTACATTTGATCTAAAACCGACATCATGTCAACATTTATCAAAGATATTACACAACTTATAATCCGTGTTCGAAACAATATTCGATGTAAATTTAAAGAGTTTAAACGTATTCAAGCAGATACTGATTTATTTTTGAAAACGCAACTTGGTACACCATTGAAAGAAATGTTTAATTCTACTTCATCGTCCGAGTCTTCTACTATCTCTGTTAAGATTTATACATCTGAGGATTAAGAGAAGCAGGAAAAGAAAAGCCTGATGAAGAAAATGAAGAAGAAGAGAAGCAGGACGAGGAAGAGGAGAAACATGATAAGCATGAAGAGGAGGAAGGCGAGGAAGAAGACCTTAACGTCTCTTTGCCATCCAACCGAGTTAAGTTTTTAACTACAGACGTTATTGCTGAAACACTTACTACATCAAAACAAGATCTACCCTCCTTGTCTGAGGTTATGATCACACCCGAGTATCGTAATCAGTTGAAGAAATTTATTCAAATCATATACTGTACTAGACATGCCGGTTCATCACGTATTTCTTGGATTTTAAGAAGTCCCTTAGGTTGCGGTTATGCAACCCGCCTCAGTCCACTGACGTGTATCACGCGTGACATAGACCTCGCTGCAAGCTAGCCAGAGCAAGCCACGTCACGGAAATTCGAGATGTTTCATTGCCGGAAATTTTACAAGCTCCCGTTTTAATTGGAATGTCGGCAAGTGAAGTACATCACCGTATACTTCGTTTCGCAAACGTCTCCATGTTCAGATTTCATCAAAATCCCTTCAGGGAAATTGGTGTTATTCGATGATAAGTAAATCACAGTAATCGAATGACGTATAGGCCGTGGCAGTATATAAGGGCTGCTGCCAGACTACAGGATAGCGCATTCATCGTTGGGAGCTCTGCGCTATCAGACTCGCCACGCGAAACGCCGTGATATACTGTAGCTCGTCCCAGGACGAAGTGCTGCTCAGATTCAACTTGAATTCTCTTCGTTTGGAACTAAGAATTCCGTGAGTGAAAACTGGACATAGTTCCTAGAATCTCGTGAGTGCGACCGGGACCTTACAAGATCTCATTTTTTGGTGAGTTGTACTTATATTCTACACAATCGAGTGTACTAACAGTGATAGTTCTTCCCAAGTGAAAGTCATTTAAACTTTAATTTTTCATTACTACAGTGAACTTGCACTTAGTTTATTGGCATAGGCAAATAACTAAAACATTTCACAAGAAATAACTTTAATTTCTATAATCCAGTGTAAACTTTAAGGATATAACTTTTCAATTCTACGTTTGAATATTTGTGATGTTACGACAAGTAACATTATCGACTGTCGACTTCCGAACGGCTTTCATTATTTCTAGAACTGTGTCGCAGAACATTTTCTACAATATTATAATAGTACTTCAGTGTTTAAAACCACTGTCTGCTTTCACGAACAAATTCTTATATTAAAAATAGCAGTGTTCGTGTAACTGATAAACTCTTTAATTATTTAAATATTCTTTCTGTGTGGAAAGTCACCACCTTTTCGAGGACATTCTAACTCTGTATTATTTTAGTTACGTGGCAACAAACCACGAGTTCATTCCTAATTTGAGTTACATTTCCCATCAAATAAGCGTTCGATTTCCAGTGACAATTGAGTTAAACCCAGTGATAAGCGGTTAATGCAAGTAGTAACCGTGTTCGGAACATAGTGAACACGCTATTTCTGATTCGGGGAACTTTATTAAAGTGGACAATCGTGAAAAGTCATTAGCGAGTGAGATAACTCCGCAACGAGACCGTCCAGAACTTAAAGATCTACCAATGCTGGATCGTGGTGCCTTGGTGTAGAGCTGCCTACGAGGGATCGTGGTACTGTGGTGTAGAGCCGCCAACTTGGGATCATGATTCCACAGAACATAGCTGCTAAAGTGGTAATGTGGTGCCATGGTGAGGGCGACTCCAATATGATCGACGCGGAAGACGACGCCCCACATCACGCGCGCTTGGAAAGGTGTTATGAGGTTTGATATTTCTGCATAAATTCAGTTCTTAAAAAAGACTTAAAATTACTGAGTTGAAGCCCCTCTTTCTCTGTACTCGCTCCAGCAATACACCGTTCATACCCTGGAAAATTAACATGCTCTACCACAAGAAAGAATTTAAACAGTATGGGCATTTTTGGCACAATACGGTTCATTCTTTGCTCCTTATATAGGAAAACTCTTAACAGGATAAACCGACACAACCTACGGTATTGGCTATGAAGACGACTGTTTTTGGATAGGCAATATCCGCAGTCTCATCGTAAAAGTTGTCACGTATTAACCTACTAAAGTTTTCTTAAAACTTCTCTTCTCTCGGATGCACGACAATGATTTAACTTCGCAAGATGATCTTAAAAATATAAAGCATCAATTTTTGCTATTGACACTACTCGACGTAATTACAAAAGCGAGAATCATTAAATGCAGATAAGATTCGCAAGCGTCGAGAGTTTATTTCTAAGCTGTTTCCTTCACATCAACAGTAGCCTGCACGTGGCCTCAATGTTATTTACAAGCCTTTCTTGCCGAAAGTAGACGTAAGATACTGGAATGACACTAACCTACTCGCAGAACGTTTGTAACTACTAAGAGTTTCGCAGAATGTCGGCCGCACAGGTCACGATTCAGAAATTCTAGAAATAGAGAGAGAGAGAGAGAGAGAGAGAGAATTACGTAATGCGGGTACTTTTGAGTAATGGATCCTCAAAGTAAGACCTCGCCTGTAAAGATAAGCATCGCATACGACTTACATAATCTAACTCGTCGCACCTGCCATCCCATATACGTCACCACACTTAGAAAAAGTGATCTTTGGCAAGCTGACATAGGAGAAATGATTCCCTATGTCTTTAGCAATAAGGGGTACACGTATCTACTTACTGTAATCGACGTGTACTCAAAGTTTGCTTTTGCAGAACCAGTGCGTTCTACGACAGTAGCCCAAGTCAAAGATGCCTTCAAACGTATTGTTGAACTATCAAAACGCTGACCAAGGCTTCTTCAAACCGATCAAGGTAAAGAGCTTTACAACAACGTTTTTTACTCTTACCTAAAGTCGCTCGGCATTCATCACTGTTCCCCGTACAGCAATCTCAATGTAAGTGTTGTAGAACGCTTTAATCTTACGCTCAAAGCAATGATATGGTGAGAATTTACCGCTCAAAGTTCTGATCGCTGGATTGATCTGCTACCTAGACTTGTGTCTACCTACAACGATACACCACATCGCGCTATTGGCACAAAGTTACGCCTTGTTACCAAGGATACACCACGCTTAGATGATATTCGTCTTGTAATCAAAATATCCGATCCAATGCGCCATCAATTTTGAAAAGATAATATTGTTCGTATCAGCAAATACAAGCCTGTTTTCGCAAAAGGATACACACCTAACTGGAGCACAGAACATTTTCATATCAACGGTATTAAGCTTACTAACGCAGTTACCTATTTACATAATGACCAAGCTCGATAGCTGCAGTCGCTTAAGTGCGGCCAGCATCCAGTATTCGGGAGATAGTAGGTTCGAACCCCACTGTCGGCAGCCCTGAAGATGGTTTTCCGTGGTTTTCCATTTTACACCAGGAAAATGCTGGGGCTGTACCTTAATCAAGGCCACGGCCTCTTCCTTCGCACTCCTAGCCCTTTCCTGCCCCATCGTCTACATAAGACCAATCTGTGTCTGTGCGACGTAAAGCAACTAGAAAAAAAATTAATGATTTCTCAGGACAGCCTATCTACGGAGGATTGTATATCGAAGGGCTGCAGAAAAAAAAATATCCTGAACACTATTTATTCGTAATAAACTCTATGTGAAATGGCTTGGTCTTAATAACAACTTCAATTCATGGATGCACCGGCAACCACAAGTGCTTATATCTTTTCAGCAACTGTAGCATTTGGTGACGTCACACGCTGCACAGCTTTATGAAGCAAATTTTCATCAGCTACACGTCTCAGTTCAGGTTTGTTTTCACGTTTAATAGCACGGCAAGCTGCATCTAACATTTTAATACCAGAGTCACCACGCTCCAAGCGAACATCGAGTTAAATGCCAGGACCACAGTATTGGCAGTTGGGAAGGTGAAGTTTAAAAGGAAGGAGATCAATTGCTTAATTGATGAGCCCATGCCCAGGATACTTCCTCACAATTTTCTCCCAACATTTCTCTTCACGTTTTTCTGCGTCTGCTTGTCTGCTCTCTTCGGAGCCATGTTATGTGTTGATAAGCGAAGTCAAATAGTTAATTTTAGGTCCGAAATACAGTTTAATCTGTTGACACGCACGACTGTGTCTCTCTCAGGGTCTCTTAGGTAAACTTGCTTGTTGATGATGTAGACTACAAGTCTGAAGCTGCGACAAAATAGGATCTTGCGTCTACTCACGAGGAACTTTGTCCCAATTCTTCTTTACAGCATTCGTAGCTACATTCACTAGAAATGCCTTTGGTAATGTCTTTAATTCTTCTTCAGTGAACGTGTTCAGTTTCTTATTGTAAGCATAACACTTATCGTTAAGTTTTATCTTTTCAACTGCGTTGCACTTAGTATCAGATAGAATAACATGATGTCTTTGCTCTACAAACGTTTATTTCTCACTGTGGAAATTTGAACACTGCAATTTACATATATTGCTTACCTCCCGGTATGCTTTGCGACACAACCAATCAAAGCGCATACAGACATGGTGTAAGGATTGTTTCATCGTTTCCGCACTATGCTCCTTGAGAAGCGTTTTGAATGATGGACAATCTAATTCATACAGGTCGATAATTGCACATGCTGATGGTAGATACTCGTGCTACCAATCTTTCTTTTCGCAAATCAACTATCAACTATCAATGTTCTTGTCACGATGGAATAAAACACTCAATTCTCTATCACAATATTTTATCTGCTGAGTAAAATAGTCCTACGCATAGCATATATTTATTTAATTCACCAATGAGAAAACTTCGATATTTATTTGATTGTCCAAGGGAAATTGGGGGTGTGTCAGTGCTTCGGCCCAGAGAAATCTGAAACCTTCCTCTCTGCTATAAAAGCTGGGACATTTCGGTCCATGTTGTCTTTTGAGCGCTCCAGGGGGAAGAGAGAGAGAGAGAGAGAGAGAGAGAGAGAGAGAGAGAGAGAGAGACCTTGATAAAGAACAAGTCTAAACATCATAACAGTGTCCACGTGATCAATGCATATCAAAACAGGGTGACCTTATTATGACAGATGCTCAGATCCGCGATCTTTTACCACGCCTTAGACACAGCTGTCCTAGGAAATTACACTTTCGAATGTGTTCTGAACACAAGGGCTTGTTCTTTGAGTGAAGCAAACATTACAGAGTTCAAATCTAAAGTTGGATATTCCAGACACTAAAAATCAGAGCGTTACGCTACTGTATTTAACTCCGTGGTCGCTCGGATCCGAGAACCTAAAGTACCTTCTTGTCTAGTTAGGTTAAGGCTATTGGGTTTCGAACTTAGGGTCTGCAAGGTTAACGCCCTTGTATGATTAAGCCTTGGAAAGGGGTCAAACCCAATACCTGTAAGGTTGCACTTGCACACGTGGCCAACGTTAGTTTATAACTTCTTGTAAAGTTAAGCATGCTCTCTTGGCCAGCAGTCCGGATTTAAATCACCCCCACTGTGAGGTCACAGCTCCGTCAGGAGCAGGCTTACGGGTTAGGTTACGACATCATGTGAAGATAAGCATGCATTCTTAGTCAGCAGTCTCCATTTTAAATCGCCCGCGCTGTGACGTCGCAGCTCAGTCACTCCTCAAACGGGAGCCCGTAAAGAGCCTGTGTCTGAGGTTTGATTGGCGTTCCTGGAAGAAAGGTTGGGTTAGTACGTCATAATGACGTGCTAATCTCATCTATAAGTCACCTAACCGATTGGGCTTCCCCAAGCGGAGACGGCAAAAAGCCTATGTGAGGTTAGCTTAGCGTTCGTGCACAAGGTTAGGTTAACAAATCATAAGGAAGTCTGAACCTCATCTGCAAGTCACCTGACTGATTCGGCTCCTCTACTGGCCACGGATATCCCCGGAATAATAATAATAATAACAATAATAGTTGTACTGGAGGTATACTCGCTCCGTGCATTTAAATTAAGCGCCTTTTAGAAGGCCATCTGCAACTTGTACTTTAAACCATGTGGTAGAAGAAGTTTGAATGTTTTTTGACAGAGGTCACTACTGTCAACCTAGGTGCTCCCTTTGATGAGAGGACGGACAATTAAATTTTATGAGATATTTAGTAGTCATTAGTTCGTAAAACTGAATTGTTTGTAAATTGTTTTTTTTGTTCTAAAGTTATCAACACTTCTATCTCTTCCGGTCAGTTGTAATCGAGCTAGCGAAGCGAGAGGTTGTATTGTTCAGTGAGTGCTGAGTGAGAAGTATGAATATTGCTATAGAGCAATATCGCGCGGCCATAGGTCGATGGCACGGGCGAGTGAAGTGTGTGTGTACGCCAAGTGATAAGGTGCATCTACGAAAATCTGGACTCGAGGGAACTGTGATGGTGGCAGCAGTGGTGGCAATTCTTCTGATAATAGGAGGCGTAGAAGTGAACCCTGGTCCAACGGGATCATTGAGCTGGGAGGACATAGAAAAGATTAGGAAAATAGTCAGAGATTCTTGCCAGATTGAGCAAACGAGGGAGCTAATTCGCGAGTTGAGAAATGTTATGACAGAAATGAAAGACTGTATAAAAGAAGAGATAAGAATTATGACAGGAAAGGTGGTGGAAAACTCTAGGGAAACAGAATTATTGAAGTCGAAAGTGAAGGTGATTGAAGGAGAAATGGATAAATTAAAGTGGCAACAGAAAATGGCTATTCAGGACGCAAAGAGGAAAAATATTTTCATATACGGCATTCCGGAGAACGAAAAGGAGGATTTGAATGATGTAACGAATAAAGTGTTGGATATTATAAACAATCATATGAAGATAAATTGTAAAGAAGAAGATATTGATGAAATCTATCGGCTGGGGAGAGTAAAAGGGAAAAGACCTATTAAAGTTAAGTTGTTTTCGGCTCTGAAGGAGAACAAAATTATCCTCAATGGGAAGAACTTAAAAGGAGAAAGGATATGGGTAAGAAGAGATATGGATAAAGAGACAGCCATGGAACAGAGAGTCTTGCGATTTCACTTAGTAAAAGCTAGGAACTATGGACTAAAAGCACACATAAGAGGCAAACGTCTTATAGTAGGTGACAGTAACTGGTCGCGTATCTGGTCAATTGCACAGCCACGGTAAATGGATAGACAGTTGAGTTCATCACACCAGGAAGTGCAACGGTCTGCAGAGGAAGGAATAAAGTACAATTGATGACAACAGCGACCTTCATAATCTACAGAAGAACAGAAGACTGCAGAGTGACGAGCACATAGTAGAAGAGGATGGACAACCAGCTGACTGTCGAGTCGACACGAATCCAGGAAGCAGCGGCCCGTCTGATGACAGAACCAAGACTTTGGGTAGGAAAGGTAAATCCTTGAGTGTAATAGACTTCTGGGTTAAAAAGGGCAAAGGACAGAAAGACAATTTAGACAAAGAAATAATTACTTCACCAGAGGGTAGTATTCTAGAACTGGAGAAAAAGAGAATAACTAGTGTGCAAGATGTATGAGACAGGAGAAGTCTCATCTGATTTTTCGGCAGAATGTTGTTATACCTATTCCCAAGAAAGCCGGTGCTGACAGGTGTGAAAATTACCGCACCATTAGTTTAGTATCTCTGCCGAGCTCGATAGCTGCAGTCGCATAAGTGTGGCCAGTATCCAGTATTCGGGAGATAGTAGGTTCGAACCCCACTGTCGGCAGCCCTGAAAATTGTTTTTCGTTGTTTCCCATTTTCACACCAGGCAAATGCTGGGGCTGTACCTTAATTAAGGCCACGGCCGCTTCCTTCCCACTCCCAGCCCTTCCCTGTCCCATTGTCGCCATAGGACCTATCTGTGTCGGTGCGACGTAAAGCAACTAGCAAGAAAAAGTTTAGTATCTCATGCCTGCAAAATTTTAACACGTATTATTTAAAGAAGAATGGAGAAACAAGTTGAAGCTGAGTTGGGAGAAGATCAATTTGGCTTCGGAAGAAACGTGGGAACACGTGAAGCAATCCTGACTTTACGTCTGATCTTACAGGATCGAATCAAGAAGGACAAGCCCATGTACATGGCATTCGTAGATCTAGAAAAGGCATTCGATAATGTTGATTGGACCAAGCTATTTATGATTCTGAAGATGATAGGGATCAGATACCGAGAACGAAGAATTATCTACAATCTGTATAAAAATCAGTCTGCAGTGATAAGAATCGAGGGCTTTGAAAAAGAAGCAGCAATCCAGAAAGGAGTGAGGCAAGGCTGCAGTTTGTCCCCTCTCCTTTTCAATGTTTACATATAACAGGCAGTAAAGGAAATCAAAGAGAAATTTGGAAAGGGAATCACAGTCCAAGGAGAGGAAATCAAAACCTTGAGATTTGCCGATGATATTGTTATTTTATCTGTGACTGCAGAAGATCTCGAGAAGTTGCTGAATGGTATGAATGAAGTCTTGGGTAAGGAGTACAAGATAAAAATAAATAAGTCCAAAACAAAAGTAATGGAGTGCAGTCGAACGAAGGCAGGTGATGTAGGAAATATTAGCTTGGGACATGAAGTCTTAAAGGAAGTCGATGAATATTGTTACTTGGATAGTAAAATAACTAACGATGGCAGAAGTAAGGAGGACATAAAATGCAGACTAGCACAAGCCAGGAAGAGCTTTCTTAAGAAAAGAAATTTACTCACTTCAAACATTGATATCGGAATTAGAAAGATGTTTTTTGAAAACTTGCGTGTGGAGCGTGGCATTGTATGGAAGTGAAACATGGACGATAACTAGCTCAGAAAGAAAGAGAATATAAGCTTTTGAAATGTGGTGTTACAGAAGAATGCTGAAGGTGAGATGGATAGATCGAATCACGAATGAAGAGATACTGAATCGAATTAGTGAGAGGAGATCGATTTGGCTAAATTTGACGAGAAGAAGGGATAGAATGATAGGACACATCTTAAGACACTCAGGACTTGTTCAGTTGGTTTTTGAAGGAAGTGTAGGTGGTAAGAACGGTAGAGGTAGACCAAGGTATGAATATGACAAGCAGATTAGAACAGATGTAGGATGCAATAGTTACGTAGAAATGAAAAGGTTAGCACAGGATAGGGTGGCATGGAGGGCTGCATCAAACCAGTCTATGGACCGATGACTCAAACAACAACAAAGACAAGCAACTCGTCTGAGGGTAAAAGTAAGAAATAGCTAGAATGGAATATTGGTATGGTCAACAATTAAGGTTTCTTGAACAAGTTAGGAAATGAACAGGTGAAATTGTTAATGGCAGAAATGCATATCACTACCTTTGTTGAGAGTTGGATAGCACCGGGATATGAAGTACATATTGAAGGTTTTAAAACGTATAGCAAGGCAAGGAACAGGAATGCTCGTAAAGGCAGATATCCCGGTGGTATACTAACCTTGATAAGGGAAGAAGTAAAAGAGAAAATTTAAATAATAGAAACAGGTATTGGGTGAAAACACGGGTAAAACAGAAGAGGGATTTAATATATGTTTCGGTTTTGTATACAATCCTCCCGAGGGCTCGATATTGGCAAACTAGGAATTCTTCACAGACTTAGCACTAGAAGTAAACACATTAAAGAATATACACGAGGACATAGATATTGTAATAATGGGAGACTTCAATGCGAGGATTGCAGACTTAAACCAGTTTACTGTAAAGAGGCTGAGGAAATAATATTTGGAAAAAGAATTAGTCAATTGCAATTGCAATAACTATGGCGAAAAACTATTAGAATTATGTGGAACAGAAGAACTCTATATTTTAAATGGGTGGTGGCCAGGAGATGAAAGGGGTAATTTAACGTTTATAACAGAAATGGGTGGTAGTGCAATTGATCTAGTATTGTGTTCTAAGGAGGCATTACCACTCATTAAGGGAATAAATGTTAAAGATTGGGGAGAATCGCATCACTTACCCATAATTATAAATATGGTAAGCACGGAAGAGAATAGTGGGGGGAATTATATAAGTAATATTAAAGGGAGGTCAGTGACAAAATATATATGGAGAGAAGACCTTAGCACAGAATTCAAGGAATATTTCGAAGATAGGTCCTTTGAAATTATTAAGACAGGAATACAGTCCACGATGGAGGATAATAAAATAGACGAGGTGATAAAGCTAATAGAAAACTCAATACTGATGGCAGGACATAAGATTCGGGCTCGGGAGGTGGGAATACAAAGAAATAGTGAGTGGTACAATGAAGAATGAAGACAAAAAAGTCAGAAGTAATGAAAGCACTAGACACATTCAGAAAAATAGGCGGACATGAACCAAGAATGCATTCCATAGCAAAGGAAAAGAGTATAAAGAATTATTGGTAAGAACTAAAGATGTGTGGCAGAAGAAACAAACGGACAACTTAAACAGAGATGCTCTAAATAATAACACTAAGAAAGTATGGCATAGAATAAATCAAATTTGTAAAGATAGAAAAAATATAACTCAGGTAAATATAAGCCATAGAGAATGGATAGAATACTTTAGTAAACTATTAAGTGGGGAAGATAGTTGGAAACAGGATGTACAGAAGATGGGAATCTCGAGAGGATTGGAGTGCACCCTGCCCGATTTAGATAAGGAAATTTCAGCCGACGAAGTAAAGGAAATATTAGAGAAAGGGAGGAAAGGGAAATCAAGAGCAATTTAAGGTATAAACAATGAATTCTGGAAGGAAGCAAGCAAAAATAGCTTTATCCTAGCAAGTATAGTCAAAATATTTAACAAGTTCTTCGAGGGAGCAAGATTCCCTAAATCATGGCAAGAAGGTATCATCTGTCCTGTGTACAAGAAACGTGGAGAGAGATCTAACCCGAGTAATTATAGAGGGATTATGTTGCTAGATTCTTTAAGTAAGATATACACAGTGATATTGGCAAAAAGATTAATGGATTGGGCGGAGGAGTACTCGATCCAATCGAGATTACAAGCAGGATTCAGAAAGAGAATGAGGACTAGTGACAATATAATGGTAGTTAAAACAATAATAGATAAATATATCAAGAAGAAAAGAGGCAATTTGAACATTACTGTGATCGATTTAGAAAAAGCTTTCGATTCGGTGAGTAGAAAAGCTGTCGTCCACAAGTTGGGGCAGATCGGATTATCAGTTAAAATTATAAGAGCAATTGAAAATATATATTCGGAATTTAAATGTACTGTCAAAGTTAAAAATAGTTTACTAGTGGGAGAGATAACTTCTAAAGTGGGTCTTATACAAGGGTGTAAACTGTCCCCCATATTATTTTTATTGTTTATTGAGAAAGGAGCTTATTCATGTCTCGAGTATCAAGATATTCCAGGCCTAATCTTTGCGGACGATATCATTCTACTTGCATTAACACCCAACGAGATGCAAAATAGTATTAATGAGGTAGAGAACTACTGTAAAGAGTGGAATTTAAAGGTTAACCCACAGAAAACCAGAGTAATGGTTTGTAAAAGGGGTGTAAAGCTTTCTAAGAGTGAACAGTGGTGGATGGGTAAGACAAAGTTAGAATTGGTCAAAAAATCGAGTAGTTAGGGACGATTATAAGTAGTAATGGTAGTTGGTCTGACCAAATAAAAAGATAAAAAATGAGGGTAATAAGTGCCTTGGCTAGTATCAAAATATTAGATAAAAAGATGCCTAACGTAGAATACAAAATTCAGGAAAACATATTTAATGCAATAGTTAAAGCTAAGGTATTGTATGGATCAGAAATTTGGGGAATAGATCAGAGAAATGTAGCATTAGATGTAATCGTTAGCAAATTTGCCAAAATAATAATCTGTACTGCAAACAGTGGAGTAAGAATGATGTGTGAAGGGGTGAGTATACGGGCTGATATTGCAAAACGAATAGTCAAGTACTGGTTGAGATTAAAGACGAGGGGGAGGTGGTGAAATATTAGGCTTAGCCTATCAGCACCAAATGAAACATCTAAACGAAGGATACTGGGTGGATGGGGTGAAGAAGCTTCTAGAGTAGATAGGATTGGGATCACACTGGGTAAGTAATATTTCAAAGGATGACAGGAGATTGCATAAGAAAGTAGTTCAAAGAGTGAAAGATATAGAAAGACAAACAATTAGGGCAGAATGTAACAGCAAGAGAACACTAATAGAATTTTGTTAAATAAGTGACACAAATGTTAACAAAAAGGGAAATGTGAGGAATAATCTGGTGGTTGATGGGAGTGTATAAAAACAAAGTTTTAAGAGAAAAAATGACGAAAATAAATGTATTTTATGTAATTCAAATATGGAAGTGGCACATTTGATTAAGGACTGTAAAGAAACAAGAAACATTAGAGAGAAATACATAGAAAGGAAAGAGTTGGATAAAATTAGAAATGAACATGAACTGTACACACTTTCAAGTCTATTAAACAGAGAATGGAAGAGACCGGGAAAAATAGCAAAATTATTTAATATTATTAGAGGCATTTGGGAAAAAATGTAAAGAAAACAGAGATAATTACATGTAGTTACGGAAGAGGTGTCCTGGATTGTACAACTTAGTTAAAATCCAGGAAATACCTCATAAGGATAAGGTTGTATACGTTCAAAGATATATGTAAGTAACTATTAAAGAAGATGTCTGTGGTAGTAAATTGCAATTGAATGTGGTATCATTACAAGTGAGTGGCATTTCGAAATTGAACAGAACCAGTGACATGTGATAGCGATGGATGCGATGATCGGACGGTCTCTCCCCCGGGTTGGTGGTCATCCTTGGCTGGTGGGGGGAGGGGGATGTCCGTTCATTTTTCCAATCGGTCGTGTGGAGTTAAATATCTTTGATTTACTGTAATTAATAATCCTGGTCGCGTGCGTGTGCAATGGGCATGGCGGGCGGACCTTCTCCCCCTCCCCGGTGGGCGGTTGTCCCTGACTTGGTAGGGAGGGGTCTGTTCGTTGTTTTTATAAGGATGTATAATATGTATGTGGTTTGCAGTATATACTAACATTATCTAACTATTAACGAATTTTAAAATCTTTGAATTTTTGTGTATCTTGCTTTCGGTTATTGGTTTGTTGGCTTGGAGTACGTTCAATTTAACAGCATGTAATGTTTTAGATTACAATAAACGAATACGCTCTCCCCAGTTGGTGGTCATCTCTTCCCGCCATCTTAATATTGTAGCCAATATGGAATTTTGTACAGTTATTTAATTCATCAATGAGAAAACTTTGATATTTCTTTTATTGTATGTCAGGGGAAGGGCTGCCTAATCCATCTCCGGGAGGTCCACCAGCTCAAGGTAATGGCAGACTCCGTGTAATCTTGTAGTTGTCTCTGAATGATAGCTCGAGGGAAAGGTTTCAAATTCTTTCGTAATGTAACTCCTATTTCTCAATGTAAATTCTCAAACAAGTCTATAGAACATAATGTAACTTAGGGAATAAAGAGTGTATTCCCCTTCAACTTGGCATTGAGGTGACTATGGTTTTGCAACCTTTAAAATCTATCTCGTAACTTTAAAAAAATCTTTTCATCTAGTCACCTCCGTAATATAGGCTTAGCCTCTGTAACGTCGGTGGTGTATGGGTAGCGTACCTGCCTCTTATCCGGAGGCCCCGGGTTCGATTCCCGTCCAAGTCAGAGATTATTACCTGAACCTGAGGACTGGTTGGAGGTCCACTCAGCCTACGTGATTGGAATTGAGGAGCTATCTGACGGTGAGATAGCGGCCCCGGTCTAGGAAGCCAAGAATAACGGCCGAGAGGATTCGTCGTGTTGAGTACACGACACCTCGTAACCTTCAGGCCTTCGAGCTGAGCAGCGGTCGCTTTGTAGGCCAAGGCCCTCCAAGGACTGTAGTGCCATGGTTTTTTCTGTAACTTCGGGCCATTAGCCCACATAGGGTTTTAAGTATTTTCATGTGAATTTCAAAAGAGTGCAAGAGTTGGCCTCCTAACATTTTGATTTTCGGCCAGTAACTTTAACCTTTCCTTTTTTAACTAAGGCGGTGTGGAATGGACACCTATTAAGGTTCATTATTTTTATTCTATTTACCTATGTAATTTCGACTGTTGAGAAAATAAGACAGTGTCTACTACTGGTTTTGTTAAATGTAGCTTTTGCCTTCAATAGGCTTGGAACTTGTAAATGTTGGAGAATAGTATTTTAGAGAGTAACTGTGTGGAGCAAAGACGTTCTTTTCTACTATTGTAAATTTTGGAACTTAGTCTCCTAGAGGAGTTATTGAATGGAGCAGTGATTGCTCTTGTTTCATTTGCAAATTGGGAGCTTTAAGCTCAGTCTGTAAAGTTGTTGTCACTTGACTATCCTAGGCTTTCCTAATATTGTTACTTGAGCTAAACTTTTGTACCTGATTTTGGTTATTGTCTGACCATGTTTAAAATTTGAAAAGAAACAAAAAATCAAAGAAAGAAATATAATCGCAAATTTTAAAGTTTTAAATTACTATTTAATCTTTTCTCTATCCACCCATTCATGCCCGCAACTTCTTACACCTCTGTTCACCACGGTATTCCCGTAACAATAATAATAACAACAATGATAATAATATTAACAATCAGTACGTTTGCCACTCAGGTATTAACCAAAGCGAGGCATGCGATGGGGACCGTGGGGAGACTACCCCGCCAGCTTGTCTAAAGAGACTCCTTGTCACGTGTACGTAGGAATGACCGGCTGTTATGAAAAACACCGTAAGAACATTGAAAAGCATGACAGGATTAACATATCTGCAACATATCTAACAGTTTATAGAACATGAATTGATTAAAGTCACTCTTAAGGAACTAAAGGAAAGCAGCGGTTAGCACATTGTCTGGGCTGACTTGTATATCTCGGTGAACTGGCGGAAGAGCCGAACCGATCAATCCATCATTTGATATTGTGCTCCTTAATTACGTTTTTAATCTCGTTAAATTAAAAAAAGGGGGCTTTCACTAGACAATAGTAGGCTAATATGGACGGTCCGACGGCATTCGCAATTGCAGTTCGGTGCGGATCGTTCGGCTAAGTTAAGCTAAGTTAACCTCACACCCTGGCTGAGAGCAGGTCCTTAACCAACTCCTCCTCCTCCTCCTCCTCCTCCTCCTCCTCCTCAGCCTTAGCCTCAGCCACCGCCTCAGTCTTAGCTTTCGTCTCTTCAGCTTTGTTATTCTTAACATGTCCTCGTGACCTGCTCCTTTTCCTCCTCAGCCTTAGCCTCTTCCTGTTCCTCAGCCTAGGTCTTAGCCTCAGCCTCCTCCTCTGTAGCCTTAGTGGGGCAGATGACCTAAGATGTTAGGCCTCTTTAAACAACAAGCATCATCATTATCATGTAGTCTTAGCCTCCTCCTCCTTAACCTTAGCCTCTTTTTCGTTCTCTTCCTCTTCAACCTTAGCCTCTACCTTAGCCTCAGCTTTAGCTTCCTCCTCCCCTCAGCTTCGCAAAGCAAAATATGATCTCTTATCTGCCTCAGCAAAATTTGTGTCATCTCCACCTCTAGTTGATCCTCAGCATGCAAGGAGCTGGTAACGATGCAGTGATCCTCAAAATATCGAGACAAATCAAGTGATATTTTAGTAATCCTCAGCAGATTGATAATGTCAACGAGTGTGACCTTAACGATTGTAGTACAGTAATTAAACAAATAAATATTTCGTTAAATTTTAGAAATGTTCTACTTATTATTTTTTCTAGTCATCGCTGTAAGACACTTCTAGTCCTACGCTTTGATCACTTCCTTGACTCACGTAGCAGTGATTAGTTACATCGTTAAAACCTTGCACTCTATAGTCTAGAGAGCATGTCCACGTGACCTGCCTCACCAATGATTTCAGTGTAATTTCCACCTAAAGTAGCTTAGAAAATTCTACTCTGCTACTCTAAGTATGCTGTTCCAGTATTTAGTTTCTTTACGTGTCCCAAACACGAGATTGTCGTATTCGAACTGAGCTAAGATTGAGCCTGGTAAGAGGAGCTGGTAAATTAATCCCATGCACATACGAACTGAAAAAGCAGCCAGTTAGGTTAAACCTACACTCAGCTCGAAACCTCTAAGGTTACCCAGACTTATGCGAAGAGCATTCAGCGTGAGGTTAAATTTACACTCTAGCTCAGCTCTAAGGTTACCCAGACTTGTGCTAGCCAGGGTCTAAGGTCGTCAAAGCTCCTGTCGCACACCTAGCTGAACGATGAAGTTAAGCCTGCAGCTTAGCTAAAGTGTAAGCCCCGCTCTTAGCCTCAGCATATGCAGGTGATCTTCAGTTCAGAAGAATGTAATCTTCAGTAGATCGAATGAGGAGTAGGTGATACTTAATAAACGTTACTATTGTCTGTATAGTATTAATTTTTTACCCACCAAGAAATAGTTTTATCAATCTTCAGTGCAGTGACATTAATGGTTTAAGCAGGCGATTCCCGAGTCAGAAGCAAGTAATCCTCAGGTCAAAAGCAGGCGATCCTTAGTAGATCGGGTGAACGGTTGAAGATATATTGAATTTGTAATTTAAAGGTTGTTTTCACCCCCAAACTTATTTTTACTCATTTTATTTTTTTATGTCATTTAATAAACATTATTAGTAATGTCTGCATGGTGTCAATTTTTACTTATCATGGAATTGTTTTATTCAATGCCGTTCCATTAATAGATATTGTGCGCGTTATTCATTTTTACACCGCCAAAAATTCAGTCAAGGGTAAGTTGATCTATATCACCGGTTATAAGATAATTTCTGATATTTTAAAAGCTAAAATTCAGCCTTCCACAACTAACGATTTAGGAAATATTGCATTTTTTGTTACGGGGATACCCGTGGAATGCAGAGGTGAAAGAAGGTGCGGTCTGGAATGGGTCTATCCCCAAAGCCGAGATATGAATTCAAATTTCATTAAAGGTTATATTTTCGAAAATAGCAAAACTTAACAATTTTCACGTAGAATTTGAAAATTTAACAAGTAACAACAAGTGAACAAGTAACCGACACTCAGGTACAAGACCAGTAAAAGCCAAGATTTAGAGACAATTTAACAAGCTGGGCTTCAAGCCCCAAGTTTTATATTTTCCCAGCTCTCAGCTCACAAACACATATTACCAAAGGGCAGAAATCCCCTAATTACATGGAGCACTTGCTCCCACCTAGCAATGTCAAGCCTCCTAGAGGCACTTCTCCAATACATAAAAGAGCTGACCCGCTCTCAGTTTTCCAAGCCTATTAAAGGCATACCATACCTTACAATCACTTGCCATCAAGGCACAAATTACACCACTGAAACGGGGGTATCTAGTACCCAATCTACTGGGCCTTAGCAGAAAAAGAATAGGTTAAGTAAATGGCCCAAAATACAAAATGAATGGAGGCGTATACTTGCACTCCTGACTGAAACTTCTTAAAACCTAAGAGGCCCAAGGCCGATGGAACAGGGGCTGTTCCCAAACTATGGAGGTGACTCGTATACAGAATAAATTTAACACATGAAGGAAGAGTAGAAAATCAGTTACGAAAACGCAGTCACCTCAAGTCAAAAATGAAGGGGAGCTCGAGAGGGTAAAGCACTCTCTATCCCCGATTTACAGTTAAAGATATATGCAGTTTTACAAAAGCGACGGCAAATTACATGGTTGAAGACAGGCTACGTAGTAAAGGTTTCGGACCTTCCCCGCGGGTTAAACTGCAGAGCTAGCAAGAAATAAAGGTGTTAGGCGGCCATTACCTTATTGGAGAACTGCTGCCTGAAGAAAGAGGCCCTTCCAGCCTCCTGCTACACGTCCATACACTAAATTAAATATTGATGATGTGGCCGAGAGACAAGAAAATCAGCAGTTTTCATACCCTCGAGGAAAATTTGAGACCTTTCATGAATAAAACAGCCACACCCACAGGCTTTCATTGGCTAGCTAAAAGTTGCACATCAAAATCGAAGAAGAAAGACACGATTGGTCAAAAATTAATTACAGAAATAATTGATTGGCTAACTTCAAAACTGGCGGAAAGAAAAGATTAATATTGCCAACCCACAAATGAAAGAACGAAATTTAGTAATAAGGACACTTATGAGTACAAAATATCTTCAAAAAAGTTCCTTCACTTCGCCCCAGGGTGCATGATCATAGTTTTTTGGGTAGAGACATCTATAAGAGAATGTCCACACTTCTTGATGAAATGGGAAACAAACCAAGTTGAAATCCACACAGTATTGACAACTTCATAATCACAAAATTTACTGTAGAGACATCTTCTGAGAAACTTATGAGTTGATCCAGATTTTAACGTTCAGAGTTTCTCCAGTAGAGGAGGACTTTAAGGCGGAAAATTCAAATGTGCGGCGTAGAGGTGTACCAGCCGGTACATTTTTAATTGAAGGTTTGTTCTCACCTGAACCTACCTTTCACTCTAAACGTCATTTAAAGTATGTTCCAGCACTTTCTTAACGTTAAAAGTCATTTTTACCACAAAACATTACAAACAAACAGCTGAGGGTAAGTTGATCTATATCACCGGTTAGAGGATAATTTTTGATATATTTTAATCTAAAAATCAATTGTCAACAACCAACGGTTGAAGACATGTTGAATTTTTAATTTAAGGGTTGTTTTCACCCCAACCTATTTGTTACTCACTTTATTTTTACGTCACTTAAAGTATCATCCAACACTTTCGTTAACGTTAGAGTTATTCTTACTCCAAAACTTTAGAAAGAAACAGTCGGGGGTGAGTTGATCTGTATCACCGTTTATAAAATAATTTTTAATACATTTTAAGCTAAATATCACTTTTCTACAACCATCGGTTTAAGAGTTACTGAATGTTTTAAGGTTTCTACCCCCGAACCTGTTTTTAACTCTAAACGTCACACTCAGCTCTAAAGTCCTAGGGTCACTCAGACTTATGTCAGGATGGGCAGCCTGGTGTAAGGACACACTACACAGACTTCTGCAACTGTCACTTGGACCCTAGGGCAGTGTACAAGTATCGTGGTCGCACGGTACACAAAACTGTCTCACAATTGTGAACGTGATACAGAGTCTGTATACTCGCGGCGGCCTTCCTTGTGTTGAGCGGTTGCAGTTTAGTTGGTGTTGAGTTCTGAACTTGCTGCATGTCATGTGCTGAGTAGTTCCATGTTTGGAGCAGTCATGTTGATTGTGTGATTTATCGTACATGTCCGGAGTTGAGCCAAGTGATCATCAGTCGTGCGTTGCGATAGTCAACAGTTCGAGTGTTCGAACCCGTGTGTATGGAGCTGCTGTGTGGAATGATCGGTGGTGCGAGCGAAGTGAAAGATGATCTGTCAATCAAGGTTACGGAAGGGATCGTCGTTCCAGGTAAAGCCTGCTTAAGGTCCGCTAGTGGGAACAAAAGACTGTTGTAAATAATCACTAATTAGTGAGCTGCTGTCATTCAACCTCAAATATATTTGTGTGGGTGTGCTACTCGGGTATTCCTACATGAAATTAGATAGATAACACAGATAGTCTGTTATTATTAACAAAAGTGGTGTCAGAAGTGGGATAGCCCCTATGCGTGATACATAGAGTCCGGATTATATGTAGTATAAAAATGAGAAATATGTACATAAATATGTAGCTAAAATTGACAAAATATGTAGTTAAATATTGTCCCCTTTCCCGGGGTCGCTCGGCCCGGCTACACGAGAGTTCCAAGGGTGGAACGTTCGTAAATGCCGAAATTTTACTGTATCGGGGCATTTAATCAAAATTTTATTCGCAGGGGCATTGGTGGCAGGATAGGCGATGGCCGGCACAAGAAATTGACACAAAAACAAATAAAGAGGACATGTATTGCAAAGAAAGAAAATTGGACATCATTCTCATGAATTAAAATTTGAAATTTTCATCCTTGAATGTGAAAAAAGTACAAATATTTTCAACTTCTTGAACTTTCCTGGGACTAACACATAAATCAAAAATTCATTATTATCTGTATATTCTTCTTCCAGGCATTGTAGGCGAATCATAATGCCTGTAAATCAATCAAAATTTTCAATATTAGTGAACATTCGTACCATCTCTCAATTAATAACGTTGCTTCTCAATATAAATTATTTTGTTTCAATTGACACTTAATTTCCTGAGGAACTGAGCATCCTACTTACTCAGTAATGCACTAATCGATGATTAGTTCAACACATCTACCTCCTCATGACTATGTTTGCATCCTTTAAGAAATTAGATTACTATTTTTATTTCTATGTCCTATTTCTTACCTATACTATTGTATGTTTTATACACAAAGATTCGATTTAAATATGCAATGATTTCATTGATTTAGGCTTTATTTTATAAGGTTCAATAGCCTACATTAACCTTCCTATATTTTACTCCCAATTTTAGATAGTACTTCGTTACCAAAGTTTATTTTAAGTTTCTCAGTTAAGTTCCTTTTATGTCATAAGTTACCATTTCTACTTCTCAACTAATTATAGGCAACGTTTAATCCTATAGTAAATTTTATGTCACATTTTAACCATACACTCATCCTTTAATATTAGTTTATCATATATTTTTAACACGAGACTTTTATTTCTCACGCATATCAGTAAGTCAACTGTGACTGAGTATTATATCCCTATGGCTCAATTTATTTACAATATATTTATCTCTTTATTCTCTGTCACATTTTCCAGTTATTTGACCCTTTCTCTATCATTTACTAACCTTCGTTTTTTTCAAATTCTATTCTTATCAGATTCTTGGGTTTATTCCCTCCTTTCCGCAACTTCGCTCCATTGTATCCAATCTAGTTCATCATCAAACAAAATTGCATTTACTGTATTAAACCATTTGTTGGAAATATTCGAGCATAATCCATCACACATCATAGTCCTGGGTTCAACATGACCAGAATCTCTCGCTACGTGAATACGCACAGAGTTCCGAAAATCCAAATATGAATAAACAAAAAATTATGTTCATAAGATTTCAAAACACATCTAAACCACACCATCATATCAGATAAGGGTTTCATTACGGAATTAATTTATCGTTATCTACGTCTATTATTATTAATATTGATTCCTTAGTTTTAGATTATGAGCCCTCAGATTATGTAGATGACCCTACAGTGACGACACACGCTATTTCTAATAAAGGATGAAAACTAAGAATGAGATCAACAATATCACGTATCAGACATAAATCACTCCGTCATCACCACGTACAATTAGGGATAAATCCAGATAACATACGCTCAATCGTGCGAATCCAATACTTAATCACAGCATATAAATCATCTTTGATTGTTGTTGAGTTCATTTAAATTAACTTATTGTTATCACACATGACCAACGTGTACTCTCGTGGTCACCACGTGGTTATAATTCAATCCACCATTGCAATTAGCCTACTCATGCACCACATTCGCCGCATGGATTCCATTCCATAACATTTCAGTCGAATTGGGCATCCTCGGCATTTCAACAATCACCTTATAACCTAATTTAACTCTCAGCAACTTGTGTTTAATTATCGCGTCCTACTTTATTTGCCCTTTATTTTCTGATTCTTATTCCCTATTTCATGAAAAAGTATTCCGAAGAAATAAATATCACGTGGCTGCCAAGGAATGAAATTAATGTTACAATCTGATTCAAGTGGTTAGGGCACGTCTCAACTTCAATCGATATTCTAATTAAAGTCATTGCTTTACTTTCGGCTTCCTAAATAATTTTATTATTATTATTATTATTATTATTATTATTATTATTATTATTATTATTATTATTAAACCCTCACTATTCCAGTGATAATATTTGAAGATAGTAATTCACACAACAATCGAATAATGAACTAGTAACAGCCATGCTCTAATTAACCAACACCAAGATGAAAGGAAAGATCAAATTGATCTAATAGTAAGGAAATTAATTAATCTAGAATACAATTTGTTGAAAATCTACAGAAAAGAAAAAATAGTATTTAACTGGTACTCATGTTTCTCGATGCAGACAAATTCACCTGGGATGTGTAGACGTGAAGACAGGTCTCATCTCTCGATTAAGTAGGATAGTACAAGTTCATTTTATTGGCTCACACAATTGCAGTCCTCGAAGTCAGGCAATGCGAAGTTGTGGCGATAATTCCACGAAATTCTTGAGGAGATCCTCCCTCGCCGATCTATGACTGATCTTGCTCTCGTACTTAGGCTGAAACTAAGACTCAAATATTATAAAAATGTTCCACTTGCATTTACACCACTAAGTTGTGTGCTATTATACTTAACTTTTCTATTTCATGTCGCAACGCTCCATTCCTTCTTTGGCTCCTTGGAATAGTATCCAATACGTATAACTCCTAGCTAATATCAGTTGAATTTAATATCTTGATTCAATATCCTACAATTGCATAACTCTCTCTAGAAGCTGCTTGAAGTTGTCCTTAGCTAACTTACACACAGAGGTTATCTTCTATGTTGATCCACTTCGTATTCGACAGGTTCACGAGTTTTCTCGTGAAATAATAATTTCTTCCCGACGCCTCGAAATGTTCCCAAGTTTACATCAGAAGGAAGTAATTCACACGAAATCGTAGAATGAAATTCTAACTCGAATTTGGAATACGAGCTCATAAGACATTTAAAGACAATGTCCATAAGATTACGTAGACGTATTCGAAGTTTCCAGACGTAGTAGAAAAGACGAAGTTAATACCATCAAAAATCGTTTCAGAGAATGTTCGTTGCTTCTTATCTTTTTAACATTACACCTCTCATTACGTCTGGTTAAGTGACGTAATCTCCCGATTAGAGTTACTATTGATCGAGAATGTGGCTTAACTGTGATTTGTTCCCTTTTACGAGAACACGTATCTTTCTAGAATTCTGACACCACCTTTTCCAGTCTTCTCGCATGACGTTAGCATACCGCTGTGACTTAGCCCATGTGTCCTTGACCGCTCGACCAAGTTCCGGCCTGATTGCTTCAACGGGACGGCCTGACTATCAGCTGTTAGCTCGTCCATGGGGATAGATGAATACATATAAATTAAACCAAATATCCTTTCGTTCCCATAAGGTACCATTTGGACGGGTACATTAAATAATACATAAAAATATGTAACTTAACTTTATTAGATGTAATCTTGTACACATAAAAGGAAACCGATAAAAGTTAAATGTGCAGATGTTCTTCAACCTCTGATTTTCATTTGGAGGTGCAATTAATAAGTAAACATTTTTCCAAGATCTGTTTTAAAATGCTGTTCTAATTGTGACTTCATGAAGCACCCAATACGTTTGTCACACACTCTGTGCATAGCACGATTGTGCCCGTCACTTGTAAAGGCTTCATCAATCGAAATCGTCCGACTCGTTGGCTGAACGGTCAGCGTACTGGCCTTCGGTTCAGAGGGTCCCGGGTTCGATTCCCGGCCGGGTCGGGGATTTTAACCTTAATTGGTTAATTCCATTGGCAAGGGGGCTGGGTGTATGTGTTGTCTTCATCATCATTTCATCCTCATCTCGACGCGCAGGTCACCTACGGGTGTCAAATAGAAAGACCTGCACCTGGCGAGCCGAACCCGTCCTGGGATATCCCGGCAGTAAAAGCCATACGACATTTCAATCGAAATCCGTCACGGGTTGTTTTTGCCAAGCGGTCAACCCAGCTGCTGGGCAAATTTCACTTCATGTCTTTCTCTGTCATAGCAGCGACATGTCATTGACCTACCCTTCACACTGTACCGTTACTTCATCAACATAGCTAAGGGATGTGATTCTTTGACAGAATACTTCACTTTAAATTATTACATTATTCTTAGATGTTAGAAACGTACAGCTTCTTAAAATATTTTCAAGAGTTTTAAATCGTTGTAAAATTAGGTGAAAAAAAAGCATTGTGTTTATTTTCAAATGCACAATATCCTTTAATATATTTAAAATATGTAATATTTATCAAACTATTTATTATCATAAAAATATTCCGGGCTATTATGCCGTGGTCCACTCCTCTCATTTCGTCCAGACGTTTCGACTACTGCTGCGGTAGTAATCTTCTGTAGCGTAGTAGTCGAAACGTCTGGACCAAATGAGCGAAGTGGACCACGGCATAATAGCCCGGAGGATTTTTATTATATTGACACCGGCCGTGAATGCCTTCATACTTTAATGAAATATTTATTATGCATCGAAATATGTAAAAATGTGTAACTTTAAACTCCTCGAATAATGGTCGTTTTAGTGTGATTCGCCGACATTTTAGTTTTTCTTCTAGCTACATGTATGGGAAGAGAATATGTAAGTACATATAACCCGGGCTCTGGCCTGATACATCATTGTAATCAGTGGACCGTATACTGCACTCTAGAACATCTCTGTATAATGAGTATACACATATAAATCGTCAGGTAATTTCCGCAGACCAATCGAGATCAGAAGCAGCACGAAAATGGAGGCTCAGTTAAATGCGTTCTTCGAGATGATGTGGATGGACGAAGGACAAAAGGAGATTAAAAATATACCAGAAGATGGAAGAACGAATACGAGTAATCCAGAAGAATGTGGAAAAAACCCGATGATGTTGGGAGGAGATAAGAGGAAGATGGAAGAAAGCCAGAAGGAAGTAAAAGACGGACAGAGAAAGATCGAGGAGTGTCTCCACTAGATAAAGCATATTATGCAGGTCGACGCTCCGTCCAGAAGAAATTGTTCAGAAGAATGCAATTTCTGCTCCAAGTGGCAGGGCGAGCAAGAAGTTCCCAGCTGAAGGACCACCGTAGTATTTGATGGAAACTGGAGCCGTGATGCCTGGATAAAAACGTAGACGGACTGTGATCGTCGTCTTCCCCTCTTCCTCTTGGCATACCGATCTGCGTCCATACTGCCTGTGAACTCCAGTTGTTCTGCTGGATATTATAATTAACTTCGACCTGTCGAGATTGATCTTTAATCCATAGTCTACAGTTCTCTAGCATTTCTTGTTCGTTGTTAGTGGTGTCTCCTCTTACAAATCGAGGTGCTGTCGAGGGCATATTCGACACCTACTGCATATCTGATAATAAAATATTCAACATTACTCTACCAGAAGAAATTGAACAACGATAAAAACATAATATTTAGTATACGTGTACAGTAGATTAATTAAAGTTTTATAAAATTATAAAAAAGAACTGAAGTTGTTTATCATCAACACTACCGTGTTTTCAGTTTCCTTTAAAACAAGAATTATGAAGTTATCTTAAAATATTCCGGAGTTATTTAAGTTTGAAATCAGTAAAACGTAGGAAGAGAACACTTAAAAAAACAAACCATAATATTTTCATAAATAAGCAAGCACATACACGTTAGAAGATACAATTCTGGGAACAAGACGACCTACATGGCATCTTACCCCGTATGTACTTGCTTGCTTCTTGTTTAAAGGGGCCTAATCGAAGGTCATCGGCCCCCGTATGTACTAATAAAAGGTATGAATCCCGTAAACCCCATAAAATTAGATAATATAAATATCGTTAAAGATATTAAATTACAAGACAAAGACAATTTAGAAATTTCATTCCCCAATCAACTAGAGTTGGCTAGTGTGCACTGAGCGGGCACAATCATCTGTCTCGATGCCTCGACACATCAACTATTCACTGTATCGAAGAAGTGAGATTGCTTCGTGTGGTGAACAGAAACTCCAGTCCTTCCTTATATGGCAAATACATCGATGCTTCGAATCAGTGACGGAATCCCCTCACCTCGATAGAAACACTCCGCGTGACACTGCCCTGAAGATGAGCCGGCACTCGTCAATAGGCGCTTCATATTCTGAACCGCGAGTCAAGTTACTAAAAGAACAACGTACTCCGCAATGTAAGGTCTTTGTTCTACACAGATAAAGGACATTACTGTTCTCAAAGCAGGGTCACACTCTAACACAAAAACGCTCCCGTTTTTTAACTGTAAAACTTAAATTTGAAGTAGATTCTTAAACTGCAATAGGTAAAGTCTGTTTCTGTACTTATAATACGCGATCTTGGACTCTTCTCAGATTTCATTACTCAGTTCATAATAATTCAAATTACTTTGTTTTTACTCTGCTCTTGTAACTAGGTTGCTTGACAATGTACCGTAACGTACGTAAAATTCCGATTTCGGACTCTTCTTAGATTTCATTACTCATTTCATAATTATTCAAGTTAGTTAACCTGCTTGGACTAATATTTTACTAGGTACGCCTTTGTGACTGGATTACATTAATTTTGTTTTTGTACATAGAATACAGTGGAACCTCGGTGTTTCGAATCACCTCGGGAGCTAAATTTTATTTCGATTTTTCGAAATTTCGAGAGAATAACGTCTTTGAGCATGTATAGCACATAATTGACTCATATGTATCCACGGGCTTATACTGAATAAATTATTTTTAACAGTACTTAAAAATACACAAACTAAATCCATTTTATGGCATCACTTTAATTATAAGCCATATAAGAGTAGACAGGATACAGTACATACAGTAGTGAAAGAAGAAACATACCTCCGTTAATATCTTTGAAAAAAATCCGTTAGTCTCCTCTGTTACTGTTAACCTTTCCTCCCTTCACGTTGAAACTTCTCGTCAAAACCACGCAGCCGAGATTTGTAAATGGAGCTTGTCGTCCGCTATTTCGTGGGTTGCTTTCGTACGTGACCGGTAATTAATTCACATTCGAGAAACAGCGAGGCTTCAACGATATTCCGATCACTAGAAGTTTTACTTTATTGGTTCCCGTGATATTAGCTCCCAGCATCACTTGTTACTTGTTAACTGTAAAACTAATTCCTGGTACTATTATATTGCACATCATCTGTTTATCATACTGTATTTTGTACATTTGTTTATTAAATACACTGACTGACAGTGACAATACAACACAAAGGAGGAGTGGTTCGAAAGGGATGAAAGTTGGGGAAAAAACAGAGACGGCACGGATGAATAATTGATGTTTATTTCAAACCGATATGCAGGTTACACAATGCGCACGGCATCGACTCAGTAGGATGTAGGACCACCGCGAGCGGCGATGCACGCAGAAACACGTCGAGGTACAGAGTCAATAAGAGTGCGGATGGTGTCCTGAGGGATGGTTCTCCATTCTCTGTCAACCATTTGCCACAGTTGGTCGTCCGTACGAGGCTGGGGCAGAGTTTGCAAACTGCGTCCAATGAGATCCCACACGTGTTCGATTGGTGAGAGATCCGGAGAGTACGCTGGCCACGGAAGCATCCGTACACCTCGTAGAGCCTGTTGGGAGATGCGAGCAGTGTGTGGGCGGGCATTATCCTGCTGAAACAGAGCATTGGGCAGCCCCTGAAGGTACGGGAGTGCCACCGGCCGCAGCACATGCTGCACGTAGCGGTGGGCATTTAACGTGCCTTGAATACGCACTAGAGGTGACGTGGAATCATACACAATAGCGCCCCAAACCATGATGCCGCGTTGTCTAGCGGTAGGGCGCTCCACAGTTACTGCCGGATTTGACCTTTCTCCACGCCGACGCCACACTCGTCTGCGGTGACTATCACTGACAGAACAGAAGCGTGACTCATCGGAGAACACGACGTTCCGCCATTCCCTCATCCAAGTCGCTCTAGCCCGGCACCATGCCAGGCGTGCACGTCTATGCTGTGGAGTCAATGGTAGTCTTCTGAGCGGACGCCGGGAGTGCAGGCCTCCTTCAACCAATCGACGGGAAATTGTTCTGGTCGATATTGGAACAGCACATGCTGAAGAATGGCGGTTGACGTGGCGTGCGGGGCTGCCACCGCTTGGCGGCGGATGCGCCGATCCTCGCGTGCTGACGTCACTCGGGCTGCGCCTGGACCCCTCGCACGTGCCACATGTCCCTGCGCCAACCATCTTCGCCACAGGCGCTGCACCGTGGACACATCCCTATGGGTATCGGCTGCGATTTGACGAAGCGACCAACCCGCCCTTCTCAGCCCGATCACCATACCCCTCGTAAAGTCGTCTGTCTGCTGGAAATGCCTCCGTTGACGGCGGCCTGGCATTCTTAGCTATACACGTGTCCTGTGGCACACGACAATACGTTCTACAATGACTGTCGGCTGAGAAATCACGGTACGAAGTGGGCTATTCGCCAACGCCGTGTCCCATTTATCGTTCGCTACGTGCGCAGCACAGCGGCGCATTTCACATCATGAGCATACCTCAGTGACGTCAGTCTACCCTGCAATTGGCATAAAGTTCTGACCACTCCTTCTTGGTGTTGCATTTGCTCTGTCAGTCCGTGTATTTCATGAACCTCATATTTTTTCGTTATCAGAACGTCGAACAGTTTATTCCGTGAATTGAACTTCGCTATGAAACGTGGTTTATGTTTCACCACGCCATCACGAAAGACTGCTTCTCCTGTTGTTCGTGACAGAAGTGTGCCGTGTGTCGACGCACTGTTCACTATACCATCGCGAAACAGAGTCCAGGCACAACACTGTTTCTGTTGTAGCCTACACTAGTGCCCAAAAGTTAAGGATAATCACTTAACGAGGCCATACAGCCTGATAGAAATGTAAGACGGATTGCTGAACAAATGGAAGCTGACTCACACACCATATGTCACACAACTTGTCAAAAAAAAATACAGTGTCAGAAAGGTTCTGATAGGTGAGGATACATCTTTGACAACAACTAACAAAACTTGGCAATGTCTTCCACAACAAAATATGCTGTTAATAGGGTGTATGGTTACCCCTGACGGCCACACATGCTTCGTAGCGACGTGGCATGCTCTCTATCAGATGGTCCAAGAGCTCTTGTGGCAGTCGATCCCATTCCAATCAATCACTACTGATCTGCATTTAGGGCAGTCGCCCAGATGGCAGAATTCGTTTTCCTACTCTTTTCTTAAATGATTGCAAAGAAATTGGAAATTTATTGAACATCTCCCTTGGTAAGTTATTCCAATCCCTAACTCCCCTTCCTATAAACGGATATTTGCCCCAATTTGTCCTCTTGAATTTAAACTTTATCTTATTCGTCTACTGATGCCATTCCCCGCCATCTCTTCACTGACAGCTCGGAACATACCACTTAGCAGAGCAGCTCGTCTCCTTTCTCCCAAGTCTTCCCAGCCCAAACTTCACAACATTCCTCCGAAAGGGCAATGCGAAGGTCTTGGAGGGTCCTTGGTGGAGGCTGAGGGGATGCAATTCGCCTCCCCAATGCATCCCAGGCATGTTCTATAGGATTCAGATCCTCACACCTCGCTGGCCAGTCCATGCGATGAATGTCTTCCCTAGCCAGAAATTAATCCAACAGAGCAGCATGGTATGGTCGGGCATTATCGTCCATTAAGAGGAAGTCTGGACCAACCGCACCGCTGAAGAATCGAACATGTGGTATCAGTACCTCATCCCTGTATCTTCGAGCGTTAACAGTATTCCTCGGACCACCCATGAAGATGTGTAGGCCCGTACGGCCATTCAACATGATGCCGCCCCACACCATGACGCCACCACCACCATACTGGTCTCGTTCCACGATGTTCCTGTGGTTGTATCGGCTACCCGGTTCTCTCCAGATTAATGTGTGACGGGAATCGTTCTGCAAACTGAAGTGGGATTCATCTGTGAAGAGCACATGCCTCCATTCATTCATGGTCCAGTTTCGATGTTGACGGCTCCACAGTAAACGGGCCCGTCTCTGTGCTGGAGTGAGCGGGACGCACACCGCTGGACGTCGGGCAAACAGCCCTGCTGTTCTGAGTCTCCCGTACACAGTTCACAGTTTGCCGGGAAACAGCAACCCATGAGATGGCTGCAAGCTCCGCCGACAATTGTCTTGCAGGTGCACTCCCATTTCGTCAGGTGGTTAAGGCCAGATATCGGTCCTGCTGTGGGGTGGTTACCCTTGGTCGACTTCGTACTGGCCTACGACTAACATCTGTGTCTAGAAATCGTCTCCAAAGCCTGGAAATGACACTTTGTGGCACATTCAAGGATACGGTGACTTCGGTCTGTGTCTGGCCTGCTTCCAGGCGGCCGAGTATTCTACCCTACAAAATGGGGTCCAAATGGCGTCGTTGTACCATTATGTTGTCACGTTCACCACGAGGCTACACTCAACACACTATAACAGGGCAAGCACGACTGAGGGAATATGGGGCGAAGGCACTGGCTGTGTTTACCTTGCGGTTACGCCGTTAGTCAAAGCAGGGAACACTCCTTTCCTATACACAGCGAACACGTTATGTTGGTAGTTGCATATGTCGTGCGATTTGTGGTCTATTTCCTGTTGCCCTGCTTACTCGTAACTTATGCTTAACTTTTGGACAGTAGTGTAGTCCGAGACGGAAATGCGCCGTGTGTCGACACACTGCTTTACCACGCCATCGCGAAACACAGTACAGGTACAACACTGTTTCAGTTGTAGTCCGAGGTGGAAGTGCGCCGTGTGTCGACACACTGCTTTACCACGCCATCGCGAAACACAATACAGGTACAACACTGTTTCAGTTGTAGTCCGAGGTGGAAGTGCGCCGTGTGTCGACACACTGCTTCTAAGCAATTTGCTGTGCCGTAACGAATGTTTCGAAACAGTCAGCAGTGTCACTTCACCCATCTCTAGAATCAAACCCTATCAATTAGCGCTATGCAGAGCACGTCGTGGGTCAGATTGCTAGAATGTAGCAGCGTTGGCGGGCGATGTAGATCTTGGAGGTAGCTATTGAAATAGTTGTCCGTCGTTCTCGATACAAACGTAGCATCGGCATAGAAAATTCTGAAACCCTCGCTGTATCTCCGCCTCTGAAATTTCACGTATCCGTCGTCTGACTATATTCTTCAGATCTTCAAGAGTACGTGGATAGTTATTGCGCACTCTTTTAAGAAAGTTCCCCTCAGACACTTGAATGAGCGGAACGACGGGACCGAAGTCGGTCGTCAAACATCTATTTTAATGAGCTAATTGGGCAGTGGCGTTATACTGTCGAGCATTGCTGCGCTACACAAATGACGTAGAAATTCGCGAACGGTTCTGCCATGCGATTCCATGTTTAGGAGAAATGTCTCAGTTAGAAATATATATACTTCACTATAATGATAGGTAACACAATAACAAGTGTAAGTACGTAACAGTAATAACGTGCGCTCAACAGAGCATTCATATCGTACGCATACCGCCAACCATGTTGACCCCGCCACTCGCGAGCAAAGTAGGCATTTACCCAGCACCGGCAACTTAGCGCTGCCTCTCCGTGTCTCTCTTAGTTTCAATAGCAACAAATTACATTTCAAAATTAATTTTCTGCCAGAACTTTGCATATAGTTTTAACAGAAAATGTTTGTTTAAGTCATTCACATTAGTGCCTGCTACTAGTATTGTACACTGTTAAGATGGGGTCTGAAAATGAAAATACATTTCTCCCAACATTTCCAGACTATTTATATTTTACAATAAAATATATTTTACAGTTTAAAAAGTGTACTGAATTGATATCTGGTTGCTGAGAGAAGTGTGCAAAATTACCCTTTCGGAAATGTCGTATTTAAATAGCAACGTTTAATACACTTATGATGTATGAACATACACATCTTTTATATTTTTAGATTCGGGAACTTTTACTGTATCCAAAGAATTGAGAAACTAAAATGGACATTTTTGCTGACTTTCCACATCCAAGTGCCGTTACTTCAGGAAAGGGCGAGGGGCATGAGGCATGATAGGTGTAATTGAATTCTGAATAATGTAATGATGATTATTGGAGAACTATTTATTTAGAACTGTATGTACATTTAGCTCATACAAGTACATTTCAGTTGCTAATGATATTCTACTTCGACCTATTTGAATAAGGTACAAATTCTACCCTACTGTTCTTTTTAATGAATTTCTTAATAATGTAACAAGTGAGCTATAATCAGAGTATTTCTTTCTCTCGAATTGTACTGCAACACTTACTTAGGCCTATGTGCCTTAGCACCAACAATGAGTGTTCATAGCGTTTAAGTTGTTAAGTCATTTTTGCACTACACCCCGTAATCAACAGAAAACAGAAGAGAGAGCCAGTAAAACAGCTTACACAGTATCAATAATTCTGCTTGTACTGACACTCACTGAACCAACATGAGGTCAGCCTCACCTTTCTCCTGAAACACTCAATAACAAGCACTTCTAAATGCCTTGAAATCTATCTTACCTTGTACGGGGTCCGCTGTCTCTATGTTCATTTATTTTGCCATATTTTGATATGGCATCCGTTTTAGATCAACTGAAGATCGTGTCAGTAGTTTTAAGTTTTTGTGTCTGTTTGTTTGTTCCACCATCACGTGTAAACGGTTGAAAAGATCTCGACCAAACTTCATACTGTATTTAGAGTGTACTCATGGATATCATTTAAAAATCATTAAACATGCTGGGGGTTTATTGGAAGACCATAAGAGTTTTGTTTCAATTTTCTCTCACACTGTTGATTATATGTAAAATCTGTAGACTTCCCCTCCTCTTTAAATCATTTTTGTTATATACATAATTTCGCTTACTCTTCGAATGACGGAGGAAATTACTATTTTCTACGTGTTTCATGCTCCGAAGCCAGTGACGGGACACCCTTGCAGACCTACAGTGAATTTACCGATTGCCAGCGGGGAAGTAACGTAATGTCATTTTTGTCATCATTCCTGTAAACTCTTGGTTTTTCAATGGGTAGAAAGCGAGAGATGCGTCAAGCTGACATTCTGACATACATTTGCGGAATACCGGTGGAGGTTACAGTCGTCTTGAAATAGTGCTAAGCGTGGCTATTAATATTTGGACGTTGCCGTGGAGTGTAACCCATTATTTCACACTCTAAGGTGTTTGCTGGCATTTGCTATAATTGTTACTATATTTATTCTGTTATTCCAGTTTCTTCTTTAATTGCTTACCACTGCCTTGCATTTTAGGCCAAAGTAATAACACCATAAGTCGACCACTTATCTGAATACTTAACATGCCCTGCGCCTAAATTTATTCTCTGTTACCGCTTTCAAAAATACGTAACTCTACGAGCAGAATTTAGTGAAGGACATCTCATTTCTCCATTACATTCAGGTGGTATTTACATATTCTTCCTATCCGGCTATCCTCGGATATTAGCCTCTCTTCACTTGGAGTCAACTTTCTTAACTGTCCTAATTTCTGCCTTCGTTTCTCCGTATGTATGGGAGTGCTAACCCCGAAACCTGGACTCTCCATTCTTTGAGTGATATTGTGCATTTTTTCTTTCGAAGTCCATGATTTCGCTGTTTAAGTTGCATAACGTATCCTTAACTGAAACTTATTTCGTGTCAGTGACACTTTTGAGAGTTGGTGCATCTTACTATGGCCACAAAAAATTGAGCTACCCTTGGAAAATTTTCCGTCAAAGCAAAAAACACCAGTTCACGTCTAGGGCATCTGAAAATGGTTCTCAACTTAAGGTCGGTTTAAATGTGGTCAGGTTTAGGAAGGATGCTGATAGCAGACCAGGTTCACCTCACAGAGAGAACGTCATTGTAAATCTAGGGCGTCTGAGGCTGGTTTTAATAATGTTGATTTACGTCCCAAGTTTTCCGATGACGCCGAGGAGAAGAATATTTCCTGTCGTAAATGTTCATTTATGTACAGGTACATATACCGATATGAGCTTTGCAGCTTTCCACGAGTGGCATCTCTTTACATACCGTGGAAGTGAAGCAAGATCGAACACACTCACTTTAAGACAGCTAGCACAGCAAGACTGCTTCAGAGCGCGAGGCCAGGCTCTGACCGAACCGACTTAAGAAGAGCGCTGTCCAATATATTCAGTGTGTGATGCTGATCGTAAGCCAACGTCCTGCTCTCAAAGGATTAGACAATACCGATTAAGTGAAATATCGTTCGATGGATTCAATAGAACTGGTAGAAAGTTCATTTAATTTAGACGAGAAAACCAAACCTCTGAAGAATATTTCCTGGCGTTTGTAGAACGTCAGTAAACGAAATGCAATAAGTTCTTTCGGCTTGTTTGAAATTTACATTATAGAAGTTACATTACTAACAATCTGAAACCTTCCCCTCGAGCTAGCTTTGAAAGACTATCAGGTTTTAAACTGGATCTCCCATTACTTTGAGCTGGTTGACCTCCCGAAGATGGACGAGGCACCTCCGCCTCCCTTACGAACACACACTATATGTAGACTGGAGCGATCACAAAGACAACCTGGTCCGAAAAGTGCCAGCTTTTATAGCCGAGGGGAAAATTCCAGAAAACTCTGGGCTAAGGCCCGACACACACCCAACTCTCATTGGATAATCAAATAAATACCAGAAAGTTTTGATTGACCGAAAAATAAATGTACACATTTTTTCATTGGCCAACATCTTAAGTTGGCGGGAAGAGATAGAAGTGTTGTTAACTTTAGCTCACCGAAAACAAAGTCTAAACAATTCAGTTTAGGAAACTCTAACATACAACATTACTCTAGAATTATAATAGTTCATCTTCGCACCAGAGGACACAACGTAAGTTTATGGTACCGACATCCGTTGAGAAATGTTCAAACTTATTGTAATAGTCGTTTCGAACTTTACCTTATAGAGTGCCTTATCCAAGGTGCTTAATTTAAATGTACGGGTTGTGTGTACCTCCGGTACAATTATTATTATTATTATTATTATTATTATTATTATTATTATTATTATTATTAATTTTGATCTTAAACGTGTAGTCTATTATCGAACTCAGACTTCGCCCCAAGTTAGTGGAACAAAATGCTAGTGAACTATGAACTTGTACAGGCACAGTACGCATTTCTAGCCACTGAGAAATCTGCTCACTTTAAGGTGACTGACTGCTGAAGCTTGCAGGGAAATACGAGGTAAAAGTTCGCAATGCTGCAACGGGGACTTCGATATTGTCGTGCTTGCTCAAGAACTCTTCTGTCTTGAAAATATAAAAGCCTAAATGGACTGATTATACACTGACTGACAGTGACAATGCAACACCAAGGAGGAGTGGTTCGAAAGGGATGAAAGTTGGGGAAAAAACAGAGACGGCACGGATGAATAATTGATGTTTATTTCAAACCGATATGCAGGTTACACAATGCGCACGGCATCGACTCAGTAGGATGTAGGACCACCGCGAGCGGCGATGCACGCAGAAACACGTCGAGGTACAGAGTCAATAAGAGTGCGGATGGTGTCCTGAGGGATGGTTCTCCATTCTCTGTCAACCATTTGCCACAGTTGGTCGTCCGTACGAGGCTGGGGCAGAGTTTGCAAACTGCGTCCAATGAGATCCCACACGTGTTCGATTGGTGAGAGATCCGGAGAGTACGCTGGCCACGGAAGCATCTGTACACCTCGTAGAGCCTGTTGGGAGATGCGAGCAGTGTGTGGGCGGGCATTATCCTGCTGAAACAGAGCATTGGGCAGCCCCTGAAGGTACGGGAGTGCCACCGGCCGCAGCACATGCTGCACGTAGCGGTGGGCATTTAACGTGCCTTGAATACGCACTAGAGGTGACGTGGAATCATACACAATAGCGCCCCAAACCATGATGCCGCGTTGTCTAGCGGTAGGGCGCTCCACAGTTACTGCCGGATTTGACCTTTCTCCACGCCGACGCCACACTCGTCTGCGGTGACTATCACTGACAGAACAGAAGCGTGACTCATCGGAGAACACGACGTTCCGCCATTCCCTCATCCAAGTCGCTCTAGCCCGGCACCATGCCAGGCGTGCACGTCTATGCTGTGGAGTCAATGGTAGTCTTCTGAGCGGACGCCGGGAGTGCAGGCCTCCTTCAACCAATCGACGGGAAATTGTTCTGGTCGATATTGGAACAGCCAGGGTGTCTTGCACATGCTGAGGAATGGCGGTTGACGTGGCGTGCGGGGCTGCCACCGCTTGGCGGCGGATGCGCCGATCCTCGCGTGCTGACGTCACTCGGGCTGCGCCTGGACCCCTCGCACGTGCCACATGTCCCTGCGCCAACCATCTTCGCCACAGGCGCTGCACCGTGGACACATCCCTATGGGTATCGGCTGCGATTTGACGAAGCGACCAACCTGCCCTTCTCAGCCCGATCACCATACCCCTCGTAAAGTCGTCTGTCTGCTGGAAATGCCTCCGTTGACGGCGGCCTGGCATTCTTAGCTATACACGTGTCCTGTGGCACACGACAACACGTTCTACAATGACTGTCGGCTGAGAAATCACGGTACGAAGTGGGCTATTCGCCAACGCCGTGTCCCATTTATCGTTCGCTACGTGCGCAGCACAGCGGCGCATTTCACATCATGAGCATACCTCAGTGACGTCAGTCTACCCTGCAATTGGCATAAAGTTCTGACCACTCCTTCTTGGTGTTGCATTTGCTCTGTCAGTCAGTGTAAATACATACATGGTTTAACAAATAAATATCATCCCAGTCTCGAAAAAATAAGTTAGCACTGGAAGCGCGGAAAAGTGCCCCTGTAAGGGGCAATATCCTGTTTCTTGGACGTACAAATATTTCTGTTTCCAGCATTTCATGAAGAGCGGCGGGGAGGATATTTTCTCCGCTTTCTTCGCGTTAGAATCATGGGCAATTCAAGATATCTGTCAGGACTGATAAAAATAGAGGTCGTGAAGCAGAAACAACCTTGAAATGAAGTCACAATGCCTGAGAATTAGCACATAAGATAAGTACGAAACAACTTGTGCAGCAGCGTATATCCACGCAACCTCTGTGACTCGCCAGAAGTCAGCTAAATATTCTAGAGGCGAACTCTTTTATTTTCGTAATACTCTGCCTGACGAATATGCTTTGAGTTATGGTTCATACCGTCACCATAGTACTACAACTAGGTAACTCCAATGGTTTTTTTTTTCAAGTTTCGAGTTATATTCTCTTCGCTTAGTTGCTTGAAGTTTTCTGTCTGATGTTACAGATGGATACCTCACAGAATATACCGTTGCAGCCCAATCTTCATTTGAAAAGGTAGGCATCATTTTGGGGATGTTAGGTTGTGTAAAACTTATAGTATGCTGACGCATTTCGAACCTGCAATCAGGCTAGTCTTCAGAGCAGTAACAAAGATTTTATTGGCAACTGTCACTTGATAATAACCAGACTCGAGGTGGAGAGACCCTGCGGGGCCTCCAGGATAGCCAAGATCTATTCAGTATAAAGCTGTTCCCTTTGTTAAAATAATTTGGTGTTTAGTAATTTCTGTCGCCTCACGAACGATTGTAGGTACAAAATGTTTCCCTTTACAAGTGACAGAAGTTGTATCAAAACTGTTTTGATGGTCATAAAGTATAGCATGTTCTGCCATAGCTGACTTCTCTGGCTGGCAAAGACGTAAGTACCTGCTCTATTTCTTAACATTCTTTGCTACCTTCCTGCATGTTTGGCCAACATAAACCCATCCACAGGAAGAAGAAGGGAAGAAGGTTAAGGAACATCACGGGAATTACGTCTTGCTAATCACTCGATTAATTTTAACAAAGGGAACGGCTATATACTGAGTATATCATGGCTCTCCTCTTCAACATCTTTCTCCTTGACTCTAGAGGCCCTGGAATGAACTAAATTTCTAACAGCGTCTGTCTGCCTTGAGACTGTTTTCGAAACGCGTTAGCATATCATAAATATTACACGACATAACATCCCCAAAATTATACAGTATATTATAATTTCTTTTAGTGGTCGTGAAAGTCTACGTCTTAAGGCAGGCATGTGTTTGTCTAGGTCATATTTTCATGCTACAGGTGGGTATCTTAATTGACATCGCCTGAGAACAATGAGATGTCTACATGTTTTCCAACTATCATCATACACTGGTTGTGGCTGGCTGCGTTCATACAGTGAACAACCGAGGTTTATGTACAGTACATGATTTCATTGAATTTTCCATTTTAATTATATACTCGAGGGGGAAGACGATGGTTGAAGCTGACCCTCATAGCTTAACGAGTACAGGTAATAAAGCGTTAGCAAGTGTTCTAAAGCAGTGTTTCGTAAATTATTTCATTTACTCTTTCCTGTTTCTCAGAAATGTATTATATTTTTATTTTATACTTTCAATAAAACTAATGAACAGCTCACGAATTATAGGCGGACCGCTTCTATTTTTTGCCGTTTCCATGGGCTCCTTAGGTGTTCTAAGGCGGAAACCAACCCAGAATGATGTTGTCTTCTACATCGCACATCACTGTTGATCGGCAGGGACGCAAGAATGTCGCAGGACGATGGCGTTTGGACAAAAACACTTTGCTTCTTCCTAGTAAGTGTACATGAAGTACACTTCGTACCGTCGACTTCTAAGACAGAAATTTCCCGTACCTTACTCCACATCACCATATTTTTATTTGTATCGTGCAATCAGTTTTGCTTCTGCACCGTATATTAAGTCCTGATTCATTTCATGGACTGTGTATGACTGGTCGGTGCCCTTACACTTCGTAATTAATATGACTCACTGATCCGCAAAGTACACAGAACGGTTCTTCTTTCAGTCAGGGCATACATGAAGTCTCCCACATACTGGGAGTGCACCTGTTCTAGAAAGTGATGTGTGATTGAAATTACAAATTTTCTGCATGCATCAGGAATCTGTTCCTGTTTTGCCCTCCACAGGCTATCCAAGTAGAGTTTGAACGTTTTTCCACCCCTACCACCTTGCATCTGTAAGAAATGGTAAAAGCAGCTGGCTATTTCATTTGGACCACGACGAGCACTGATAACTACAAAGGGCACTAGTAAAGTTTTGCAATACGCAAAAACGGTTGGCTGGTCATCCCTGTTATGGTGAGGAATGAAAAGAGGGGCGAAAACCGGTCTAGAAGGCAAGTAGTATAAGTGGAGAGTTACGCAGCCTCCTCCTCCTCGGGCCCTCCTTAGAGGCCTCCTCCTCCCGCGAGAAATTTGAATTTTGGCGGGAGATTTGGATTTGTAAACAAAGCCACGTGCTTTTTGACAGCTGTCATCCGCCATCCTTAAACAATAACGCATCGCTAACCTCATTGCTGCCATATTGACGGGGCTAAACCTTAGTGCTGCCATCTTTACGGCACTAAACCTCACGGACTGGAAATTTGAATCTTAGTGCGAGATTTGAATTTGTAAACAAAGCCACGTGCTTTCTTGACACCCACGTGCTTTTTGGACAGCTGCCATCCGCCATCTTTAAACAACAACGCATCGCTAACCTCAGTGCTGCCATCTTAGCGGCACAAATCCTCAACAACAACACAACAACAACAACAACGCATCGTTAACCTCAGTGCTGCCATCTTAACGGCACTAAAACTTATAGGCACGTGGTGGCGGGCGATTTGAAAAATTCGTGGTGGTGGGTAATTTAAAATCCACGCGCATTTTGACAACTGTTATCCGCCATCTTGCATAGTTTACCTCAGTGCTGCTATCTTTACGGTACACCCTTTGAAATGTGGTGGCGGGCAATTTCCCCGTGCGTTACAAACCCACGTGCTTTTTGACAGCGGTCATCCTTAATCAACAGAGCATCGTGCTGCCATCTTTATGGCACGAAACCTCATCCTTTGACATGCGGTAGCAGGCAATTTGAAAATTTCCACATGCTTATCAAAGCCACGTGCTTTTTAACAGCTGCCATTTTTAATCAATAGAGCATCGTGCTACCTTCTTTCCTACGAACACAGAGTCAAAGCAAGCAGCTTCTCTGCTTGCAAAACGGAAGTGACTTAGCAAAAATATATCCCGATTTTGTTACGTCAGGAAGGGCATCCGGTCGTAAAACAGATTCTCGCGATTTAAAATCCCGGTCCTTGTTAAGACTAGAATTGAACAAAATACAACATGTGTTTAGAACATGTCAGGGGATAGCTTTGTTCTAAGAAGATTAGATTACAAAAGATGTGATCAAAACATAACAAGACTAGAATCGAATACTGTTTAAGAAAAAAATTCCTTCTCAACATACTTACTGTGCTGCTCTTTCTCCCCCTCTGTGAAGGCACATCTCTATCGAACATGTATTGCAAACCAAGAGTGTGAACGTGCTGCAGTAATAACATCATTGTGCACGTTTAGACTTGAACATATACTGCTGTTCAAAACATATTATGACTAGAATAGCATACTATAGTTCGATGTTGTAGAACACTGCATTGCAAGACTAAAATCAGACACTGTTCAGAAAAAATTCTCTTCTCAACATACTTTCTGAGCTGCTCTTCTAAGACGATAACATACTTACGAATCTGCTGAACACTTTCTTTCTTGACATACTTACTCTCCTTCTTTGAGTATTTAAGAGGAAGGAGTGGGAGGAGGAGAAGGTAATACGTAATCTAAATAAAGGAATATGGCAATTCTACATTATTTATTAACATCTTGTATGTACAAGTTTTATCTTGAATCATTTTACCGTAGTGATGTTTGCGTACTTCTCCCTTCTGACGCAATTCTTGTATGTACATGTTTTATCTTACAATTAATAATGCACCGAGCTCGATAGCTGCAGTCGCTTAAGTGCGGCCAGTATCCAGTATTCGGGAGATAGTAGGTTCGAATCCCACTGTCGGCAGCCCTGAAAATGGTTTTCCGTGGTTTCCCATTTTCACACCAGGCAAATGCTGGGGCTGTACCTTAATTAAGGCCACGCCCGCTTTCTTCCCACTCCCAGCCCTTCCTTATCCCATCGTCGCCATAAGACCTATCTGTGTCGGCGCGACGTAAAGCAACTAGCAAAAAAAAAAATTAATAATGCAATTCTGCTAATTTTTATATGTACAAGTTTAAACTTGAATCATTTGCTGTACTACGCTCTTAGTGTACCTCACCCTTCTTGCTATCTTTATACAATATGTGCAGTAAATTGTGAAGTAAGACAGCTTACCGTATATATTACAAAGTGCACAGCTCTAGCATAATATTCACACACACACATATCTGCTTTATGTGAATTAGTACCTATCAATACAACTATGCCCCCAGGCTAGAGTGTTGGTAGAATTTGGAATGACAAACCGTTTGCAATCATCATTATTGAGGGCTACATTACTAATTAAATGAGTGTACAACTGATGCTTCTTGCTTCTAATAACAGCCATTTGCTTATGTATAATAGGTGGATTACTATTAGTACAATTTTTATAATTTTCGAAACAGCTGATTCTGAACTACATTATTTTAAATTCCTTTCAATTACTTTATTTGTAGTTGATTTAGGAGCATTATGCAATATGATTTGGATTGAGTACCTACAAATGAATCGATAAAATTTCCGGCACATTCGTCTTTCATTTTACCTAGAACTTTTTGTTTACTAGTGGCAGATTATAATAATTATTTTCAGGATAGTTACTAGTATCAAACCTACCTAAGTCTGGCTTTATATCACTGTAATTGTCATCAGTTTTGATTCGGTAAATAAGCGAATCGGTATCTGTGTAGAGCAACTGCACATTATAAGCATACTTCATCATATAATCGTAATGGAATCTATACATCAGTGTTTTAGCTAATTCATGTACAGCAAAGCCAACGTAGGTAGGTTTGTCGTACTCAAGCTTTACCCGATTCATCTGTATAATAACTAAATTTTCATGTATGATAGTACAGCTATGGAAATTCGTTTTACTTATTAAATAGTTAGCACCATACCTTTGCTTAATATTTTCCCATTTTGTAATTAATCTTACAACAACGCGTTTGTCAACATTTTCCATAGTCTTGCCAAACACACTGTTATTCATGAGCTTATAGAAATCTTTCTCAAACTCGTTAACTGCATTTGTTCTTAAATTATTGTTGAGATCGATATATGGTTTTAGCCACGGTGACTGATGAAATTCTAGTAAGCGATGAATTTTAGTTAACTTCAAACCATGCTGCAAACACTGTTTTAAATTCCGATAATGAATGACATACTTAGATTTGTCACACAAATTAGCAATTAGCATCTTTGTTGTTGATGTGATGTACGGAGACTTCATATTTTCAGGGCAGAACGGTAAGTTATTATGAGAAGTGTGTAACTCTTTAGGATACTATAAGTCAACTTCAAGGAAATAGCCTTTATTAGCTTCATCGTCTAGGGTGTGAAGCTCTAAATCATCAATTTCGCACTGTGGTAGCCAGCGGAAGCTATTTAATGGTAGATGCTGACCCATCGCCCACCCATACTGATTGTTAGCATCGGGATAAACAATATACTGAGATTCCTGACTAGAGTCAAAACTCGGCATGTACTTATTATTTGCCTTAGAATACCGCTCACTACACTGACTTAGACCACCTCGAATAGACGATTTTATAAAGTGCACCATATCGATATCTGTTAGCAGTTCCAAATTCACTTGCGTGTATTTTAATATGGCATCCCAACTTAATCCAGGTGCTGTAAAATACTGACATGGATCAAGGCTGTAGGTTTTCTTGCAAACACAGCGAAAATTTTGAAAACATAAGCTAAGAAAAGTACATCCGTTTTTAAATATAAGTCAGAGTATTCGCCTAGCGTTTGAATGTGGAACTGCTCCCAGATACGTTGTGTATGTAAATAGTCAGCATAACTAAGATCAGCTGAATTCAGCGAGCTGTAAAATGATTGTTTTGCTGGTAAGGCGCGTTCTTCCAGGCGTTCTAAGCAGTCAAGATATTCATAACAGAAGACACCCTTACGCCGAATTAAATTAAACTGCTCTTCTTCAGGAAAAACATGTCGAATTCCTGTAAATTCATCAGCTGAAAATTACTCGAAAGTTTATCAAGGCTACTCACCATAAAGCGAAACGAGTCAAGAAATCTCAATTTTTTTAGTATGCTCCTCATCTACTTTTACGCACTTTGTAAATACAATGTACGGCTCTTTGTTCTGAGGGATTATATCTATTTTTTCATCTGAAGCTCCAAATTGTGAAATAATAAAATGTGAGTCGTAACCAGATAAGTTACGAAAAATTACAGGAATAAATTTTGGAACTCTGTACTTAAGATTACAGCTATTATGAGCAGGGCAACTGTACAAGCCAATTAAATGGTCATGATCGAAAACTTTAGGGTCATTTTCAGAAAATTCGTCATCTGATATACTACATTTTGTAGCACGTTCATGTTCTTGTAACTGAATTTCGGTGAGTGGTTTCATGGGAATGTTAGTATTTAGAATACTGATAAGTCTTACTGCATCACTTTCAAGTCTTTCTAAAAATACTTTAGCAGCAGCAGGGCATCAGGTCCTCGATACAGCTCTAATTTGTTAAGCGTACTATCATAACTACACTTGATATAATACGCGAAGCTATACGGGACATGCTTGTGTGTAGTATTAGTAAAAGTGTTGTCTGGATTAGGCGCGCATGTGTTGATTGGTTTGAGGATGGCTTCAATGTCTGCGTAAATAACAAAAGGTACCCACATCTGCTTGTTATAATTCATAAATGTTAAAACATTATTGCCTGTAGTAGGTAGCTCTGTACATACATGATTGCAGTCATTCTTAAAATGGTTTGTTAACTGATCTACAGTTTAAAATACTGCAAGCATCCGTCGCATAACCACTTTTTACCATCATGTTCTGACAACTGACTACCAACAAATCTACTCAAATTTTTAATCCAACAAAAGTGACTATTCTCACTGTTTTCGATATAGAGTTAGTTAACATGAGTACTCTTCTTATTACATGTATAATACAGAGGTCCTACTACAGACTTCTTGTCTACACCATGCACATTAATGCTAATATTATTCATTTGTTCAAAGCGCTTAATGTCCTTTAACTACATCTAAATTTAGTTGTGCTTAATAGTGAGGATACGATGATGTTCTATTTGGTAAATAAGATTTCGCGGGATTTAAAGCCGATACAACAGCCCATGCGAAACACGCCTTATCATTGTTTTGAACGTTCACAACAACTTTTTTCCCTTAATCCATGTCGGCAGCTCGATGTATGAAGATCCTTGCAAGGGATTGTACTTAATGATGTTAACTTCTAGATACAAAATTTTAACTAAAGCCCACCCTGATTCTTTTTCCTGAAATTTCTCGCTCTTCGTTGAAATAATGTTCGAGATATCCCTAAATACATCACTGAAATTAGTTGATTCACTTACTACAAAATTCTTGGTATTGAATTATTTTATTTCAGTTATTTCACTTTCATCTGTGCTCTTAATATACAACGCAAAAAGTTCGAAATTTACTTTAAATAAATTATGATCAGACAAAGTTTTGTCAAGAAGCTGTTGTACATCCGGTTGAACGCAATTTAGAAAGTTTCCGGTGCTTTGAAACTTCTGACTAGTACGAATTCTGCAACTGAAAAATCCTACTTTTAAATGCAGTATTAATTTCTTCGATGTTTGTATTACTAGCACTTCTACAAGCATTGTTTTATGCGCATTACGTCGTAAGTGACCCTTAAAATGTGAAGATGGTACATTAGTGTTACAGTGTTCGCAGTGTATAGCTTGAAGTTCTTCAGTAACTTCACTTTTCCTTGGTTTTTTGTTACTACAGCTTTCTACATCTACATCAGTATTTGCACGCTATCTTCGCGTTGCCTGAGGGTTATAGTTGCAAGTTGATACCTGATGTACTTCTACTACGTGAGCCTGGTATTGCTCTACATTAGCGAAATACCCCCCACAAACAACACATAAAGCAGATGTTATGCTAGGGTGTTTTGTTTTAATATGCAAGGTTATCTTATCTTGTGAACGTTGCCTTACACTGCTCGCAGGGGAACATAGTAGGGTTATAGTCGCAAGCAGGTACCTGATGATGTTTTATTTTAATATGACGTGCAAGGTTATCCTGTCTTGTGAACGTTGCCTTACACTGCTCGCAGGGGAACATAGTGTTCTCTCTCTGCTGATAGTAGAATAAAGTGTTTAAGTAAACAGCGTATGCAACAAATTCTGAAAAGAGAACAACCATTTATCAATAGAGATTAGATAAAAGAGTAAAGGTTACGTATAGTTGTAATGTTCGAAATAAACCAAGTTTCAACCTATAGAGGTCAGACTTTGTCACGAGTTTGAAGTTAGAAAAAGCAAACAGCGAGATGAATGTTTCATACCTAACAAAGTAGAAGCACTCCTGCAGATAACGATCGATGAGGGTGTTGCTGTCGTTGTCAAAAATATGTTAACTGAATGTCCTTCTCTCGAGTAGAAGGATAAAAACTAGAAAACACGAAAATTCAATTAATAACGGTCATATACAGTAACCAGCACGAGGTTCCAGGAGAACGACCATTTATTAATAGAGATTAGACAAAAGTTGCTATGTTCGGAAGAAACCAAGTTTCAACCTATGGAGCTGAGGCATTATGGCGAGTTTGAAGTTACAAGATTAAATGTAAAAGTAAGGGAGACACACATAGTTGTAAAATTCGGAAGAAACCAAGTTTTTACCTACAGAGGTTAGATATTATCGTAAATTAAAATTTAGAAGAAGTAAACAGAGAGATAAATGTTCCATACCTATCAAAGTAGAAGCACTCTTGCAGATAACGATCGGTGAGGGTGTTGCCGCCGTTTAAAAAATACAGTAACTCAATGTCCTTCTCTCGAGTCGCAAGGTTAAAAACTAGAAAAAACGAAAATTCAATTAATAACGGTAATTTACAGTAACCAGCATGAGGTTTGAAGAGAACAACCATTCGTCAGTAGAGATTAGACAAAAGCTGCAATGTTCGGAAGAAACCAAGTTTTAACCTATAGAGGTCAGACATCGTTACGAGTTTGAAGTTATAAGATTAATCTCTTCCTTGTCTATGCCTTCTAATCTTCCCATCCCACTACAAGGGTCCTGTTAAGTAAGCAGGGGAGGCTACCTAGGTAGGGCACTGGTCCTACTCCCTAGTTGTGTCCCATGGCCCAATAAACAGCTAATTATTAATAGAGATATTACTGCCTAAGGGTAGCACATAGTTATAAAAGGAAAAAGCATGAAGGTTAGTTAGATTATCAACAGAACTGCCCAGCACTAACCAACAGTTCAGGCTTAGCTTAAGTTGAAGGCTGCGAACTGAAGAATGGTTACTGGAATAATGTTAACAGCAGACGGTTAATTTTCTAAAAACAAAGAAAAGAGAAATCGTAATAATAATAATAATAATAATAATAATAATAATATTCGAAGAAATAATCTTACCTTTTGTTTTACTACTAGACGGTAGACGATAATGAGCTTGAATAAAAGTACAGGAATTGAGTAAATTAGTTATATGCACACACACACACACAAACGGAGAACTGCAAACTGGCGTGCGTTTCACACAGACTACATCCGGTGGACTGCGACTTGTTACTAGGTGGCTATGCAATCTGCATACGTCTGTACTACAGTTGTAACAAAAGTTCATGCACTGACTTTCTAAGTGGCGGGCAAAAACATAGGCCTTCAAAGTGAGCAGTAGGCTAAAGCCCTTCTTCCTTCCCGTGCTAGTATCCCAAAAAAGGGTTGTTAACAAGAAGCGACTCTAAGTTAACAACAACGCGCCGTAAAGAAAGGGGTATCGTCTACGGTATTCCCTACCGGATCAAACCTGCTAGAGACGCCAAGGTGCCGTATTTTAGTCCCTCAAGAGTTCTTCCGAGCACCTTCAGACTGAGCCACAGGATCGAGCCTAGATACTCCAAAGTGCCGGAATTTTGTCCCTCAAACGTTCTACCAAGCACCTTCAGACTAAGTCACAGGATCGAACCAAGAGACGCCAAGGTGCCGGAATTTTGTCCCTCAAGATTTCTGCCGTGCACGACTAGCCTGAGCTAGGATCGAACTCAGAAACTGTAAGGTTCCGGAATTTAGTTACTCAGAAGTTCTTCCGAGCACTACGGAACTGAGCTAGGATCGAACCTGGAGACGCCGAGGTGCTAGAATTTTGTCCCACAGAAGTTCTACTAAGCACCTTTTGACTAAGTCAGGATCGAACTTGCTGTTTTTAGAGATGCTGAGGTGCTGGAATTCAGTCCCTCAAGAGTTCTTTGTAAATTAACCAAGCACCTTTAATTACTACCGGACTGAGCTACAGGATCGAACCTGCCATGTTAACAACACAAGACGCCGAAGTGCTGGAATTTAATCCCTCAAAAGTCCTTCCGAGCACTTTCAGACTGAGCTGGGATCGAACATGGAGACGCCGAGGTGCAAGACTTTGGACCCTCAAGAGTTCTACCGGCATAAGGCTGAACAACCGGACTAAGCCAGGATCAAACCTGTTATGTTAGAAAGCCAGCGCCTCTCAGCTACTCAGCCCGACGCGGCAAGAGAGAGCACTCTTAAAGTCTGCTGGTGTTACTTATGGTACAGGCTGTAAGCGTGCGATGGACTTTGCACCGGGCGAAACTCGCTGATGCACTACATTCCAGCGAGTGTCCGTGCGCTGGCCGTCTTGAAGCAGCTTGTGTGTTTGCTTCAAGCGCACTCTAATAAATACACTGACTGACAGACCAAATGCAACACCAAGAAGGAGTGGTCAGAACTTTATGCCAATTGCAGGGCAGACTGACGTCACTAAGGTATGCTCATGATGTGAAATGCGCCGCTGTGCTGCGCACGTAGCGAACGATAAATGGGACACGGCGTTGGCGAATGGCCTACTTCGTACCGTGATTTCTCAGCCGACAGTCATTGTAGAACGTGTTGTCGTGTGCCACAGGACACGTGTATAGCTAAGAATGCCAGGCCGCCGTCAACGGAGGCATTTCCAGCAGACAGACGACTTTACGAGGGGTATGGTGATCGGGCTGAGAAGGGCAGGTTGGTCGCTTCGTCAAATCGCAGCCGATACCCATAGGGATGTGTCCACGGTGCAGCGCCTGTGGCGAAGATGGTTGGCGCAGGGACATGTGGCACGTGCGAGGGGTCCAGGCGCAGCCCGAGTGACGTCAGCACGCGAGGATCGGCGCATCCGCCGCCAAGCGGTGGCAGCCCCGCACGCCACGTCAACCGCCATTCTTCAGCATGTGCTGTTCCAATATCGACCAGAACAATTTCCCGTCGATTGGTTGAAGGAGGCCTGCACTCCCGGCGTCCGCTCAGAAGACTACCATTGACTCCACAGCATAGACGTGCACGCCTGGCATGGTGCCGGGCTAGAGCGACTTGGATGAGGGAATGGCGGAACGTCGTGTTCTCCGATGAGTCACGCTTCTGTTCTGTCAGTGATAGTCACCGCAAACGAGTGTGGCGTCGGCGTGGAGAAAGGTCAAATCCGGCAGTAACTGTGGAGCGCCCTACCGCTAGACAACGCGGCATCATGGTTTGGGGCGCTATTGCGTATGATTCCACGTCACCTCTAGTGCGTATTCAAGGCACGTTAAATGCCCACCGCTACGTGCAGCATGTGCTGCGGCCGGTGGCACTCCCGTACCTTCAGGGGCTGCCCAATGCTCTGTTTCAGCAGGATAATGCCCACCCACACACTGCTCGCATCTCCCAACAGGCTCTACGAGGTGTACAGATGCTTCCGTGGCCAGCGTACTCTCCGGATCTCTCACCAATCGAACAAGTGTGGGATCTCATTGGACGCCGTTTGCAAACTCTGCCCCAGCCTCGTACGGACGACCAACTGTGGCAAATGGTTGACAGAGAATGGAGAACCATCCCTCAGAACACCATCCGCACTCTTATTGACTCTGTACCTCGACGTGTTTCTGCGTGCATCGCCGCTCGCGGTGGTCCTACATGCTACTGAGTCGATGCCGTGCGCATTGTGTAACCTGCATATCGGTTTGAAATAAACATCAATTATTCATCCGTGCCGTCTCTGTTTTTTCCCCAACGTTCATCCCTTTCGAACCACTCCTCCTTGGTGTTGCATTGTCACTGTCAGTCAGTGTATTCATACAACGTTTTCTGCAAAACACATCTCGGATAGTTTTCTTGCTCAGGAGGGACTTACGCATCTCTAACCCGGTGCCGGAACTCTATGGTCTGCACAAGTCCTCTTTCGAAACTCGGTGCTGGTACATAGCCTACTCGCAAGGCATTAACGCCTAAATATCAGGGATTAAACTACACTGTTATCAGCAAATGCTAGGGGGCGGCTGGCCGCTTCCTGAACCTAGCCCTAAGAATATGTTTTACGGTCGGATACCCTTCCTAACGCAAGGACTGGGATTTTAAGTCGCAAAAATCTGTTTTAGGGCGGGATGCCCTTCTTGACGCAAGGATCGGAGTTTTAAATCGCAAGAATCTCTTCCACAGCCGGATGCCCTTCCTGACGCTAGGATTGGGGATTTTAAATAGCATGAATCTGTTTTACAGCTAGATGCCCTTCTTAACGCTAGGAATGTGGATTTCAAATTGCAGTATCCAGTGTCTTACTTTACGAACAACGTCATGTGCATTTTGTTTACAAACAGAGCAGACAGTTAAAGCATGTTGTTGTTTCACAGTCGGATGCCCTTCCTGACAGCCGCATGTTCTTCTTGACTCGAGAACTAAGATTTTAATCGCAGTATCCAGTGTCTTACTTTACTTTTATGGCCGGATTCCCTTCTTGACCCAAGGACAGTGATTTTAAATAGCGAGAATCTTTTTTGCGACCGGATGCATTTCCTGACGTAAGAAAACCGGGATTTATTTTTGCTAAGTCACTTCCGTTTTGCAAGCAGAGAAGGTGCTAGCTTTGACTCTGAGTTCGTAGGAAAGAGTGTAGTACGATGCTTATTGATTAAAGCTATTTTGCTATTTTGCTTTACGTCGCACCTACACAGATAGGTCTTATGGCAACGACGGGATAGGAAAGACCTAGGAATTGGAAGGAAGCGGCCGTGGCCTATTGATTAAAGATGGCAGCTGTTAAAAAGCACTTGGCTTTGATAAGCATGTGGAATTTTTCAAATTGCCCGCTACCACATGTCAAAGGATGAGGTTTAGTGCCATAAAGATGGCAGCACGATGCTCTGTTGATTAAAGATGACCGCTTGTCAAAAACCACGTGGGTTTGTAAAGCACATGGAAATTGCCCGCCACCACATTTCAAAGGGTGTACCGTAAAGATAGCAGCACTGAGGTAAGCGATGCAAGATGGCGGATTGCAGCTGTCAAAAAGCACGTGGATTTTAAATTTCCGACTACCAGGTTAAGGTTTAGTACCGTTAAGATAGCAGCACTGAGGTAAGCGATGCAAGATGGAGGATAACAGCTGTCAAAAAGCGCGTTTATTTTTAATTACCCATCACCACGAATTCTTCAAATAGCCCGCCACCACGTGCCTATAAGGTTTAGTGCCGTTAAAATGGCAGCACTGAGGTTAGCGATGCGTTGTTGTTTAAAGATGGCGGATGGCATCTGTCAAAAGAGCACGTGGATGTCAAAAAAGCTCGTGGCTTCGTTTACAAATTGAAATCTCGCGCTAAGATTCAAATTTCCCGTCCGTGAGGTTTAGTGCCGTAAAGATGGCAGCACTAAGGTTTAGCCCCGTCAAGATGGCAGCAATGAGTTTAGCGATGCGTTGTTGTTTACAGATGGTGGATGACAGCTGTCAAAAAGCACGTGGCTTTGTTTACAAATTCAAATCTCGCGCCAAAATTCAAATCTCTCGTCAAAATTCAAATTTCCTTCAGGAGGAGGAGGATTCTGAGGAGGGCCCGAGGAGGAGGAGGCTGCACAACTGTCGACTTATACTACTAAGGAAGCAAGGCACGACCTACACACCAGTTGTTACCAAGCTGTGGGACTGAAAGCAAGTTAAGATGTCAGTGTGGTCTAAAGGTGAATATCGCGCTATTATCCGCTACAATTATGGTCGTGTATTAACTCTTTACCAGTGCCGGGGGTAAATGACTCCTGTGCTGGTTAAAGACTGTCCACGTCGGAGAACAATTTTCCGCTGATACAAATAATTCCAGAGGGGAAATTTTGGGGTTGAAGACGATCCTCGTTCTGGGCGACCGTCTGAATCAGTGACTGAGAAAACATTGAAGCTGTGAGGAAAATGTTGCAGCAAGAGAGGCGGTTGACAAATCGGCAGGTAGAAGAGACCCTCCACATCCCTGCACCAGCTATTCATTCAATTCTACACGACCATCTCCATGTTAGAAAGGTTTGTTCCCTTTGGGTGCCCCATTCACTCTCAGATGAACGAATGGCACATCGAGTGAAATGGTGCCGAGAAATGCTAAAACAGTTTGAAAATGGAACTTGGCGTAACGCCAATAGCATCGTTACAGGTGACGAAACTTGGCTTTATTATTACGATGTCCCAACAAAATCCCAGAACAAGGTATGGCTGTTTGAAGATGAGGGTACTCCTGTGACTGTGCGAAAGTCAAGGTCATTGAAGAAAAGGATGATTGCGGTATTCTTTACTAAACGCGGCATCCTGACTCGGGTTGTGCTAGTAACAGAAAGGACAGTTACTACGAAGTGGTACAGTGAGACTTGTCTGCCTCAGGTCATCCAGTCTCTCAAGCAGCTCCGTCCAAGGTCACGGCTCAGCACTTGTCTCTTGCATCACGACAATGCTCCAGCACATCGTGCTAACGTAACAATGGATTTTCTTGCCAGATCAGTGTTGACTATGCTTGATCACCCTCCATACAATCTTGATCTTACCCCATGTGACTTCGCACTCTTCCCAGAAGTGAAGATGAAGCTGAAGACTGTCCACATCGGACAATTTTGGATCCGACGAGGAGCTTCTGGCAGCATGGGATCAAGAGTGTGAAAATATAACCGAAGAAAAGTGGCAGAGTTGGTTCAGTGACTGGTTTCAATGTATGGAGAAGTGTATTGAGTGTGATGGAAATTATTTTGAAAAAGTCTAAAGCGTTCATTCACATTGCAAAACTTTCCTAGTGCCCTTTATACATAGAAAAGCATTACTCACATTCAACAGTGTTCGTAGGGTTGTCAGCCATAGCAATAACTTTTAACATAAATAGCGACCACTGAACCCGTTCTCAGCGAAGACACCGGTTAAACTCGTACTGATGACCACGTCTTGAATGGGCACATGGCTAGTGACAGCGCTAGACGACAGTGCTCCGAACTACAGCGAGAATGATAAACATCGATATATATATCACACACTTGTAAACAGTAAACTTTTTCTGTACAAACTTCGTAACTACAGTTATAATTTTAATTGTGCTATCACTCTTCCAGGTGAAACATCGTAACATGAGATGCGATTCTTTTCATAGGTGAATGCGTTCCTGACAGGACTTAACGATATTTTTAAGATGTGTATTGCTGCTAAGTTTGGGGAGCTGGAGATATGATTTTTACACAGGAGAAAAATATTGAGGAAACGGTTTTGGCGATGACAGTAACTCGTTTTGACTGCTTATGGACATGCGATATTAGTACATGGAGCCGCCGATAGGTTTACACAATGTTAGGAATGACGGGTCAATTTCTGCCCAATCACTGTCCTGCGTAAATCTCTCTCTCTCTACATATAGGTGGCGGTGTTGGTGGGGGAGGGTGGATCGGCTAGCTCCCATCAACTGAAAATACTTGTTATAGTTAACACACTCTTTATCATTATTTTATGAAGAATCAAGCAAATCTAGCAGTCCAAGCGAAAGAGTAATGTGGTGTTAAAGGTGTGAACAATGTTTGTATGCTGGTGTCTGAGGGAGAGATGCAATTTATTGTTTTCTAATATGTATTTGTAATTAGCTGCGATATCTTTAATTACGGTTATACATGATGTGAATGTTTCTACTAATAAAACTTGTAAACGTGTGAGCAAAGGTCTAAAAAGAAACGAATTCTGGCAACAGTTCCCGTGTTTCCAGGTTGATCGTAACGAAAGTGAAGCGACTGCGCTTTGCAGTAGCTGAAATAAAGGTACCAGAGTTCTAAAAAGACGTATCAAAATTCCCCTGGACCTACTTTCATTTCTCTCACACAGACAAAACAGTTTAGAGAAGAAGGCATCCCATTACAAGTACTACATTTCTATTAAGTGATATTTGAATAATTCGTTTCAGAAACAACGTTAGTCACATTTTTTTGCCATTTTGAGTAAAGAGTGAAGTTACCTTCTTTACACGTATATTCGTCACTCTAAACATAAAAAGCAAAAATCAGGTTATTATTAAGAGTTTATCGTGACCATAGTAAATGACCTTTACTGCAGTTAACATATAAGTAATTGTTTCTGCACTTTACAGCCCATACATGGAGGAAGTATACACCTACTTGAAGTACTGATCCCAGATTGTTCTCATATAACAGGCTTTAATTTTGGTGGCGAAGATATTACAAGAAAACTGTGGCATCTCTTGAGCATCAGGAACAGAAGTTTCAGTTCAAAATCAGCCAGTGCACTTCAGCCACGTTAGAAGAAATGACGGTATAATGGCTTACAGAGTCGTATGTTCCGTATAGAAATAGTTGATGAATTCATTTTCCCTACCTGAAGGGCATCTCCCGAGAAAGAAAAGTGTTGATGACATTCTGAAGCTAATGGAGGAAGGAACGACACAACATTATATGAAGAAATATTACACAACTGGCCGGTGTGTAATTTATTTTTCACACTGTTTCCAGGGACTGGTACAATTAATTTGTAGAGAGTAATATGCTAGTTTTGTGTGTACTGTATTTACCTTGATGTTACTAATTTGTAGGGTTTCAATGTTTAAATTTATTCCAAAATATTTTAAAATACATTTTTAGGTGAATCCTGTGTTTATTTCGAAAACAACATAAGTCAATGCGTTTTATACATGTAAAGGAATTATTTAGAATTCTGATTTTTAATCAACAAAAAGAAAATACATCTTATATATGGCACAGAACTCGTCAGTGTGTTGATAGCAATATGCTTGTAATTACTTACTTATGCTGTTTCTGATATAAACTGTTCTTTCCCTCTAGGTCGAAAATGAGTGATAAAAGAAGAGTCCATAATCAACAGTGTAATTACTGCTCATTATTTCAGCGATATCCGTAGTGCGGCTCGCTGAGTCAATGTTAATGTTCTTCGACTAAGCGGCTACCGGGTTCGATTCCCCGTCGCCAGGCAGGGAACTTGAACCGCGTACGGTCAATTTCCCTAGCTTAGGGACTGGGTGTTTGTGTTCTTTATTTACACGGAAAACCTTACTAGACCTTTGTTCCTTGTTTCCAGTTAGGAGCATCACTGAGACACCACTATCTCACAGCTAACCTCTCGGTGCTTCGACTCCAAAATTAAGTCGGTTATTGCATTTAAGTCCCAATCACTACTTTTACGTGCGAAGATAATTTTTTAACATTTATTGGCTACCACGGCCATTTACTGCGTCATTCTGCAGGAGTTCAGTCGTCGGGCAGTGGCGCACTTTCTAACAATATAAAAACATTTTTCAGGTGCTCAGCACAAGAAGTTAACATTATTTTGACTATGTTTGCTTTTACTTATTTGTGTGAGCAACTGTTTTCGTCAATCAATCAATCAATCAATGATGTTTGGGCGGGAGCATCTAGAGCGAGACACCTTTCCTTCGCCAGGAAAAGCGAATTATGCTGGGTCAGACTACAGATGGGGAGGACCCGGTGCTAAATCTCATCATGTCCTCCTGATTACAGAAATGCGTATTTATTAAGCAATTATTTCTTCATTTTTGCAATTTTTCGCTTTTAGGTCATTCTGTCATATTTTACATCATCATTTGGTCATTTTCATTAATTCGTTAAAATCACTTCCTGTTTAAATAATTTTTCTTGGTTCTGCGTTTGAATATTTGAATATCATCCGAGCTTTCAACAAACGGAAATGTTAAAAAATCAAAACGTTCGGTACTCAGTTCGAAAACTAAAATAAAGTAACTTTCTACAGCCCTTATCCGTACTCTTTGGAAATCCATACTATACAGATCGTCAGACTTTTTTCTGAGAAATATCTGAAACAAGTTTGAAGACAATTAGGCATAAACTGTTCCACTAACAACATTTTGAGCACTGAAAAATAAAGTTTTGGGAAAAGCATATTTTGTACAAAGTTACAGTGGCTGCATCAGAAGTTCCATCATCATCTAGCTTCCTTCCTTGGCCCTTCTCCTCTCCTCATCACTGTTTTTCAACATTTTGTTCTAATTGTTATGCTCTTATTGATAAAAATATGTCTTTGAATGTTGTAAGATTAGAATAGTTTGCACTAAATATTGTTTATGTATTTATTTATGGTACGCAACATCACATATGATGTTAAGGTATTAGCTCCAGTTAAGAATTATAATAAATTCTCGGTCAATCTAACACGCTGAACCAAATCTGAACTTAGAGAGGCTTGAAAGATTCCTCAGCAAACGTAAACAAATGTACAAGGCATCATAACGGGGAAGGCGTAAATTTAACTACACAGTTAAAAAAAAATAGGGAACATATTCTGTAACGTCTGGTATGTGAACGTTAATTTGGTAGATGAGGTTACAATGGTCGTACAGCATACCTAGAGATCTTAGCTACTCAGGGTATATCAAATCGAAGTTATATGCCATCTGTAGGCCTAACCATGCATTAAACCAGGGCCATCCAAACAGCACTCCCCGAGCGCTAGCGCTCTGGCCGCGCTCCAAGCCAGTGCTCCGAGCGCTTTGAGGGAAGGTAGTTTCGGTAGTGGAGGGAGGAGCTTGGCTGGCTGAGCGAGCGGTCTGTCCGCCGGGCCGAAGAGAGCAGCCGATTTTTTAGTGTGCCACTGAGATTTTATGTGTTAAAAAAACACCATTTGTAGCACCACTACCGTGCCAACCACAGGGATGATTACGGTGATTTGACAGACGCCAGTCGCCAATCGAAGTTGGAAGGATTGAAAGAAAATTTCAAGCAGCACTGTTCTGTATTGTTGTTTTAATTTTTAAATGCTTGTTTATAAACGGGAATGAATAAATGATTGAATTATCTGAAGAACACAAAAGTTGTGACTTACCGTATTTTTGTCTGACAGGAGATTGAGGAGAGTGAGGTTGGTGGACCCACTTTACGAACAAGCTACAAATGCTCATCGCAAATTGCCAAAGCTGGGAAACCCTTCGCGGAAGGGAATGTAATCAAGGAGTGCCTAATGGACGCGGCGGCATGTATTTGTCCTATGGAGCTATTTGAGAAATTTCACAAAATATCTCTTTCTCCTCACACTGTGGCTTGCAGAATAGACAATATGGCCGTTGATATGGAACAACAATTAATGGAGAAGGCAGCAAATTTTGTATCCTTTTCCATCGCCCTCGATGAATCAACCGACATTGCGGACACAACTCAGCTCGTTATTTTCATTCGAGGGTGGATGACGATCTTCGGGTCACCGAGGATTTCCTAGACTTGGTAGCTCTCAAAGACACCACTACCGGTTTCGATATTTTCAAAGCAGTGGGGGTGTTTTTGAGTCAATGGGATTAAAATGGGAACGGTTCACGAGTGTAACGACGGACTGAGCATCTGCATTACGTAGTCTACGAACGGGGTCCCTCAGCTATGTAAAATTATAAATGGCCGAGAGCGGTACTACCCTAATGGCGGCGATCCAGTGCTTGATACACCAGGAGGCAATCTGTGCAAAAGTCGCCAAGCTTAAAGACGTAATCGGAACAGTTGTGCGAGTGGTAAATTTTCTTCGATCCTATGGACTCACGCACCGTCAATTCAAAGAGTACCGGGCGAGTTGGCCGTGCAGTTAGGGGCGCGCAACTGTGAGCTGGCATTCGGGGGATAGTGGGTTCGAACCCCACTGTTGGCAGCCCTGAAGATGGTTTTCCGTGGTTTCCCATTTTCACACCGGGCTGAACCTTAATTAGTACCTTAATTAAGGCCACGGCCGCTTCCTTCCCATTCCTGGGCCTTTCTTGTCCCATCGTCGCCATAAGACCTACCTGTGTCTGTGCGACGTAAAGCAAATAGCAAAAAAAAAAAGAGTTCTTGGGTGACTTCGAAGTGGAGTATCCGAATATCCCGTGCCATGCAGAAGTACGATGGCTGAGCAAGACGAAGGTGCTTCATCGAGTTTCTTGCTTGCGGAATGCAATAGATACCTTTTATTTATTTAATAGCGCACAAATGTGCGTTAAGAATACATTCATCTTTAGCATATTCTAGTAAAGATTTTGTTCTCTTGTTGCACTTGCTGAAATGATAGCGATCGCAATGTTTGTCACACAACATACACACACAATCTAGAGACGGTTCATGGAAGGTATCTATTCCATGAACACAAAAGGGCGGCCCGAAATTCTTTTGCGTAATCCTAAGTGGGTGGTGGACTGGGTCTTTTTAAGTGACTTTACTGCCCATCTTGAACACTTCGCTTACCGAGCTCGATAGCTGCAATCTCTTAAGTGCGACCAGTATCCAGTATTCGGGAGATAGTAGGTTCGAACCCCTCTGTTGGCAGCCCTGAAGATGGTTTTCCGTGGTTTCCTATTTTCACACCTTAATTAAGGCCACGGCCGCTTCCTTCCAAGTCCTAGCCCTTTCCTGCCTGATCGTCGCTATAAGACATATCTGTGTCGGTGCGACGTAAAGCCAATAGCAAAAAGAAAAAACTTGGCTTCAGGGCGAAAAGCACAATATCTGCGATTTGGTGGAAGAAATTTAAGCGTTCAAAAGAAAATTGATTTTGTGGGAAAACCAGTTGCGTGCAAGGAACACAGGACATTTTCCATTGCTTGAAGCAGTGAAATAAGGTGTCGACTTTGATGAGTACTTGCAGGCAATTCGCCAATTACAAGAAGAATTTGAAAAGATATTTTCAGAATTATCAGCACCCCAAGCGGTGTTAGATGTAATTGTTCGAACATTTTCTCTTAGTGCAGACAGTGCTCCACAGCTATTTCAATTAGAGTAGCTTGAACTACAGTGCAATGTTCGTCTTAAAGACCGCTTTCTAATGTCACGAAGTATGGAAGAATTTTATAGTGGCTTTCCGCAAGGAGAATACCCCCTTTTATATAAAGATGCACGTAAAGTTCTGTCAATGTTCGGCTCAACGTACATTTGTGAGCGTTTGTTTTCGGTTCTTAAGCTTACCAAAAGTAAACATCGTGCAACGATGAGCGATAGAAACTCGCGTAATTGTTTAAGAATATTGGTATAATATTGGTAAAATTTTTAATTTTCCTCTCAGATATGTTCAAATTTCAGTTTTGAATAAATCGCATAACTGCATTCCTTACTTAATTGATTTCGTTTCCTGCATATTCCATACATCGGAGTACCTTTCGATTTGTATATGCGGTATATTGGTTATGGCAAAACAGCCTTATCAATATGATGTCAACAAACCCACAAAAGCCGACGGACGCACGACTGTACGTACGTATCTAGTCAGCGCGGTTCGAACATCGTCTGTCTCAGGTCTCCTCGCTGCCACACTGTAGTGGTGGTAGGGGAAGGAGCGCTAGTCTGACTGCCCAGTGCTCCCCGAGCGCGGGCGCGCTCTCGGAGCGCAATAGCTGGATGGCCCTGCATTAAACTGTCAGGTGATCCCTCAAAACAAACTGAATAGCGGTGCGTCCGTGTGTCGTTGTGGGATACACAGACTACTGCGGTCATTTGGGCAGGTTATACGTAAACCAGCACATCCCACGAGACATCTTAACGAGGTTCAAGTCACAAGGGCCGTCACTTTGATCCAGGAAGGATGGACTTTTCGTCGTGTTGCTGTGGATCTCAATGTCTCTCCGTCAGTTATTCACGCTTGTGGAATCGCTACAATGAGACAGGCCAGTTCACAAGGAGGGTTGGACAAGATCGTAGACGCATGATTACCCCACAGGATGACCGATATCTGATATCTGTGCGTTGCGGCGTCAATCATCAACTGCCAGAGAACTGCAACAAGACTTCAGGAGGGTCACTGCAGTCACGGTGTCTGACCAGACAGTAAGGAACAAGTTAAGAGAAGTGTCCTGACGACCCAGACATCCTGTTCGAGTGCCCCGTTTAACGCGGCAACATCGCGCAGCTCGCCTTCTGTTTGCCCGTACCCACGTCAACTGGCAATTTCACCAATGGAGACCTGTGTTGTTCAGAGACGAGTCCAGATATCCGCTAACACAGCGTGATGGTCGTCAGCATGTATGGAGCAGCCGTGGTGAGCAGTACATGCCAAATATTGTCCAGGAAGGCGAACGATTTGGACAAGGTTCTGTGATGATGTGGGGTGGCATCAGTACTGATGGCAGTACGGATCTTGTCGCCGGGGTACATCGAGCAGATACTGCTACAGCATGTGTTGGTTGCTGCATATGGTGTTGGCCCTGACTTCGTACTCATACACGACAATGCCAGGGCTCATGTAGCGCGCATCACCAGAGCTGTCTTGCGAGAACTGGACATTCAAGAGGTGGAATGGCCAGCAGTGAATCTCGACCTTAATTCCATGGAGCATGTGTGGGATAGGCTTGACAGAACTGTTCGTGGGCGTCCTTTTCCACCACAGACGCTCCAAGACCTCGAACAGGCTCTCATTGAAGAATGGGACCTGATACCGCAACGTGACCTTCGTCGACTTATACGGAGCATGCCACGTAGGTGCTAAGCTGTGATAAATGCTCGTGGAGGACGTACGCCATACTAAAGCTCTCCAACTCTGGTAAAATTCCCCCTTGGGGGACTGTAATCACTTGGTTTTCGCCCCTATTTGGACATTTCCGTTTGTGTTCTGAAAATGAACGCGAATCCATCGATGTTCTTTTGTATACTTCAACGGTAAAGAGTAAAGATTTAGTTGGTAATATATCTGTGAGGTATTGTTTTATGGAGCATGACATACATTCAAAAACACCTTCCCCTAATTTTTTTGAACTGTGTGCTTCTAATGTTCCTGTGTGTACATAACAGATGACAACACAGACCATTACACCGGAAATTCGAAAGCGGAAATATGAAATACGTTGAAATTCCGAAGGTATTCATCAAGAAATTGGGCGTGGCCTTTCGAAAGGAGTGAGGCAACTTTTAGGGCAAAAACCTCATTTTCGGACCACTGTGGCTTAAAAACTCACTAGGGTCTGTGGCAACCAGCAACCAGTTAGCTACGTCGCACATGTTCCATGCTTCGTAGACCACACGTAGAGCAAAGTGTGCCCTATTGGAACGATAACGACATGCGATGGCAAGTTGGTATGTACCTCCGCGAACTCCTCTCTATCTATCTATCTATCTATCTTTCTATCTATCTATCTATCTGTTTGTCTGTCTATCTATCTATCTATCTATCTATCAATCAAAGTTTTCATTCCCCACCCTGTAGGGGTGGGGCGGACCATCTAGAGGGTTACGCCCTCTCTCTGGCCAAGAGGATTGGGCGGGTTGGGGAGTTGCGATAGAAGGAGGAGAACGGGAGGGGTTGGAACTTTATTTCACTATCAGTTACAAAGCCGGCCCCGTGGTTTAGGAGTAGCGTGCCTGGCTCTTACCCGGAGGACCCGGGTTCGATTCCCGGCCAGGTCAGGGATTTTTACCTGGACCTGTGGGCTGGTTCGAGGTCCACTCAGCCTACGTGATTAGAATTGAGGAGGTACCTGACGGTGAGATAGTGGCCCCGGTCTAGAAAGCTAAGAATAACGGCCGAGAGGATTCGTCGAGCTGATCACACGACACCTCGTAATATGCAGGCTTTTAGGCTGAGCAGCGGTCGTTTGGTAGGCCAAGTCCCTTCAAGGGCTGTAGTGCCATGGGGTTTGGTTTGGTTTTAGCAGTTGCAAAGGTCTGTTTTCTTTCTTTTTTCATGTACATTTATATACAGGGTGAAGCGAAATTCGCGCACTCGGGCGTCGCAGCGTGATTCCTCACATGCTAGCAATAAAAAAATGTCTCTCACAAAAGTTCGTCCTGCGAGTATATCCGGCAGAAAAGGAACGTTGAAGAGTGGCATTCTGGCAACACTGTAACCACATGTATGGTAATTACATCTGTCAGAACACGTTACTCGTGCTGTACAGTTGGTGTAGTGGATAGGGTTGTGGGTTAGCATGCAAGAGTTCGAGGGTTCGATCATGGGTTTAGGCGCACTTTTTTATTTGCTAATTTCCATCGGACATTACATACTGTAATACAGTAAGACACCGTTTCTTAGGTCACATGTATCTTACATTTACAAAATTTAGTAACTCTGAACACGTTGTAACGCATTTGGTAGATTAAGTGGTACGTAGCCGCCTCTGTGGTGTAGTGGTTAGCGTGATTAGCTGCCACCCCCGGAGGTCCGGGTTCGATTCCCGGCTCTGCCACGAAATTTTAAAAGTGGTACGAGGGCTGGAACGGGGTCCACTCAGCCTCGGGAGGTCAACTGAGTAGAGATGGGTTCGATTCCCACCTCAGCCATCCTGGAAGTGGTTTTCCGTGGTTTCCCACTTCTCCTCCAGGCGAATGCCGGGATGGTACCTAACTTAAGGCCACGGCCGCTTCCTTCCCTCTTCCTTGCCTATCCCTTCCAATCTTCCCATCCCTCCACAAGGCCCCTGTTCAGCATAGCAGGTGAGGCCGCCTGGGCGAGGTACTGGTCATACTCCCCAGTTGTATCCCCCGACCATGAGTCTGAAGCTCCAGGACACTGTCCTTGAGGCGGTAGAGGTGGGATCCCTCGCTCAGTCCGAGGGAAAAACCAAACCTGGAGGGTAAACAGATGATGATGATGATGAAGTGGTACGTATAAAATCACGCCCACGACGTGGAAAGGGCGTCTTTCAAAGCTGACCAATGAAAACGAATGTTCGTGCATTTCTAAGATCATAGTATGTAAGTGCTAATGGTTTCTAGAGGACCCGCCGCAATCGCTGTTGACGATTAAGATGCCAGATACCATGCCGCCTGGACTACATTTCTTCTTCTTCTTCCTAATCTGGTTACCCTCCATGTTCCGTTTTTTCCCTCGGACTCAGCGAGGGATCGCACCTCTACCACCTCAAGGGCAGTCTGTACTACATTTACGAAATAAAAAGCATTCGCCTAAAACCAGGATCGACCCCTCGACCTCCTGCATAGCAAACCGAAACTCTATCCACTGCACCAACTGTACAGCACAAGTAACATCCACTGATAGAGGTAGTTACCCTACAGGTGGTTACAGTGTTGCCAGATTGCCACTCTTCAACGTCCTTTTTCTCCTGGATATACTCGCAGGACGAACTTTTGTGAGATAAATTTTTTTTTTGCTGGCATGTGAGGAGTCGCGCTGCGACGCCCGAGTGCGCGAATTACGCTTCACCCTGTATATAACTTTTACAGTTTAGCAGTACTTGGGCTATGAACATCAATTAAACATTTTTTCATTGGTTCCTAGGTTCCATCGCCGAGGTGCTCTATTTTGAAGACAGAGTTTCAATACTGTATGTGAAGAACAACTCCCCTCCTTCGAGGCAAGTCACAACTAGTACTGCTAAAAACGTTTTATTCCTCCCCTGAAGGGGGAGGCGGGCCTCTTAGACGGTAACGCTGTCTCTCAGGCCGGGAGATTTGTTTCGGTGAAGTAGATGCTCGGAGATGGTGAGGGGGTTGGTGGCCGCGCCCTATACTAGGAACTGTCCCGGCATTCACCTTAGTGCAGTATAATTGAAAACCACGGACAACCATTCGCAGGACAGCCGACGGTTGGGTTCAGCCGTGAGGTCCAGCGCTGTCCCGTCTCCCGAATGCAGAGGCGTAGAGCCACGGTAGAGCCGTGACCCCCCTTCCTCTGCTCGGTTGGCTGATCGGAGTGCAGGGCTGTTGGACCACGGACCAGCCGTGGCTGCTTGGGGGCAGAGACTCACTCTGTATCTGCCAACGCAAGTCCTAATTTCCAATTCCAATTGATGGGTTTTCATTCCCCTCCTTGGTGGGGGGAGGGGCGGGCCACTCAGAAGGTGACGTCTTCTCTCTGGCCAGGTGATTTGTGAGAGTTTGGTGGGTTGTGGGAGTAGGTTGCAGCGAGGTGAGGATTGGCTTGTAGAGGAGGGAGGGGAGGAGATTTTTACCTCTCATTTATTTTCCTTAGTTATTTACAGTTGATAGTACAAAGTTTTAAATTGGTGTGGGAGAGGTACATTAGTGCGTTCACAAAACGTTATTACGATAAAATACAGTACAGTGTGCTACTATGATATTTACAACACAATAACAATTATTAGTTCTCTGTTTAAATTGATGTTGGGGAGGTACATTGGTAGGTTAACAAAACACTTAAAATATTATACAGTGCTGTGTGCTACTACAGTATTTACAATACAATAACCGTCAACGATAGACCCCAAGTGTAAGCGTACGAATTGTAGAGCATAGAAACCTCTACAAAAAGGTCCGGGATGGTATATGCATATTTCGAACCGGTTGCTCTCTAGAAGCGATTCCCTGTTATAGTCCGCGGTAAAGAAAAATAACTCCATAAGATTAAATAAATATTTCGATGTTTTCCTCGAACTCCTCATCGAAATAAATTATTTGACCTTCTCCACTATTTCATAAGGATTACAACAACATTGCCTGGACATTATTTGCATGAATGGTTCAGAAGTTATGACCAGTTTAGACTGTAGTAGTAATTCGATCCCTGTTGTATGCTAGCAAGTTGTTTCTACCTCGCCACTTGGAGCGCTGTAGTCGCCTTGAATAAAAAAAATCACCATATCTTTGCGACTGTATATATTAGACTGTGGTTCTACTGCTTCCTTCTCCGCAAACGGAGGCTTGGCACCAGGGAACATTGGCGGCTGGACAATGGGACATTTCCTGCGTCCCAACGCCCAGATGCCATTGGACTCGCGCATGGAATCCCGCAGTGCCAAGAAGGCTGATCCCCTATAACAAACAATATGGCAGGAAAATGGACATGACTTGTGCATGATACATACTCCCCACTAACGCAACCTGGAAAAGTCCAGCCCACATCCTTGCATGTGCTATCTACAAAATGTCAGGTTTTACATGTAGGCATCTTTCTATTTCCGCCTATATGGTTTTGTCCTGACCCTTATTACCCGATTACACCGCTATTAAATACCCACCACCACATCTGGCCTGGTAACATGCCCAGCATGGGAATAGGCAGATACTCCTGTAGTATCACAATCCCACTCCTCCCTGCTATCTTTCTCTTGTTAGAACTAATAGCATGTCGGAGGCCATGCAGATTGAGTCGTAGGTCACGCGGGGGGGGGGGACTGCTTTCGTGGAAGGACGAGCTGACTGTCGTAGCGGAAGGACGTACGTGCCTCTCGCTCCGCTTTCTCTCTCCTTTCACCGAGAACTTCGAGTTGATACACTACCTGCCCCAACCGGTTACCGCTTCTCGGTACCTAGGGTTAGATAGGGAATACGTGGCCCAGGGACCCACTTAACAACGGATCATCCCGCGTCCACTAGCTCGTTTTAGATTGCCCCCACACCGAAACACACGGCAACAGGCTCATCTCCGAAAGAGCAATACTAATGCGCTTAGGAAAGAGCAAAATGTCAGTGAGCCTGGGGCCATTACAAAGGCGACGATCCTCAAGAACTGACGGAGAGTGAGGAGATGCTGTTATCACGGCAGTCTTCCCACTCCACGGCCGTCAACCCATCACCGGAGGGTAAGGCGCAGTTGTCACAGCGCACCCCCCCCCCCGCCAACCACTCCCAGTAGGGTGGGGCTGACCAGCCCCATATCACCATTCAAGGACATCCTTAAGGGCTTAGTCCTTAACATGTCTCCAGGGAGCCCTACACAAGCTACCAATGGCCATGAGTTGAGCTCGGCGGTGCCAGTCCTATCACCGCAGTTGAGCATCTCTCTCCCAAGCACATGGTGGTATAGACGCGAGTGAGAGCCTCTCCAGTATTTATCATTGCGAAGGTGTCATAAGACGGTGTTAAGTGTATTTCAAGTGTGCATTCAGTGGTGTTTTAACCTGTGCATGTGCAGTGGTACTTTAATTGGAAGAAGGTATCGTGATTCGTAAGTAATTTGCAAAAGTTTATCGAATTACAATGGGTAACTCACGCAAACAAGTGAAGGCTAAAGCCCGCATCGCTCAGCCCGCGAGCAGGAGTGCCACCCCACTCTCTAACGGCAAGGAAATAAACAGTGACAGCCCACGCTCTCATGTGGCAACTGCTGAAACTACGCGGGAACAAGTGAAGAACACCAACCGTTCTGTAAATTCACAGAACAGCGCTGCCAACATCTTGGCCTGTGATGATCAGTGCACTCCATCGGACACTTTGCGAACCAGTGTAAGCAAGGAGGTTATAGATACTACGGTGTCGCTAACGTTGGATAACCTCATTATGAACCGTTCACTCCTCGACGAACTTGTAGACAGAGTAGCCGATAAGGTCATACAGAAACTTAAGGAAAGTATTGATTTTAATACCGATGTAATAAGAGAATTAAAATGTGAACTCAGCAGACGAGACGAGGCAATAACTGAACTTCAACGGCAGTTAGACGATAGGACAGATGAGTTGGAAAGTTATCAACGTCGGAACAGTTTACGTATATTTGGAGTACCTGAAACTGCAGGGGAAGACACGGACAAGCGCATTCAGGAGATTGCCACTCGGATCAATGTCCCACTTGATCCAGCGATGATCGACCGTTCACACAGAGTTGGTACCAGAAGTCACAACAAAACCAGGCCCATCATTGTGAAATTTGTTTCATACGCCTACCGAAATGCAGTCTTCAAATCAAAGAGGCTGTTAAAGAACAGCGGTGTAACTATACGGGAGGACCTAACTAAGACCCGTACTGATATTCTCAAACGTGCTGTGAGCCATTTCGGACTAAATTCAGTGTGGACTATGGATGGTGTTATAATGGTGCGCGCTGGTGATGTGAAACATCGAGTGAAGACGGAACGTGACCTTGAGGAACTGAAGAAACGCTACCCAGCTCCACTGAAATGATGCGGTGAGATACTTTGTATTCCTGTGTATCACTCTATTACTGGAAATACTTAGGACGAGAAGTAGAGATAATTCTGGCGAGGCTAACAATACAAAAGTCTCTCTTTCGCAACCATTCTATTTAGCGTAGTATATTAGTTATAATTTTTTTAATACTTAGAAATATCTGCTAACGCGATTCATTTTATAACCAATTTTCTACTCATTTATTTTTCTCACTTTATCACATAATTTCTAAATCCTAAAATTATTTTATATTTGTATAGGCCACTAAAATCATCGTACTTCTTTGAACGATCTGCTATTGAACTATTGAACCCCTTGTACCATATTGTACTCATGACAAGTAATGAGTGTGTCTTATCTGATTTACTATACGATGTTAGTGTGAGAAACACAAGAAATCTTAAGGTCATTCATATCAATTCTCAGTCTCTTGTCGACTCCTCCCATATATCTGAGTTCCGGCACATTTTCGGCAAGAGTTCGTTTGATATTATCGCAGTCAGTGAAACATTTCTTAAACCTTCAGTACCAGATTCTGCCATCTGTCTCGATGGGTATAATATTTTCCGTAACGACAGATTAAACAGAGCCGCTGGTGGTGTTGCAGTTTATTTGAAGAATAGCATAAAATGTAGTGTACTTAGTAAATCTGCTGGAGAGTACAGTAAGAAACCTGAGTACATAATCCTTGATATAGCCCTTTCAGATACTAAAATTCTTTTCGCTTGTATATATCGTCCACCAAAAGTAGGGTTCATGGATACATTCCTGAATGAAATGTATTCTCATGTTATGAATTATAAATATATATTCGTTGTGGGCGATGGTAATGCTCGGTTCGGAACTGGGACGTTTGACAGCGAAAATATACGTAATGTGCTCAACGATTGTAACCTTGACTGCCTTCCATTCAATCCAACCTTTCATACTGCCACTTCCGATAGCACTCTCGACATAATCTCGTCGAACTGCAATGAGTTGGTAATGGAATACGGACAGGAACCAGCTGCCGGTTTTTCTGGTCATGACTTGCTGTATGCTGTATTCACTTTATACACTCCAAAACAAATACCTAAAACTATTCTTATTCGAGACTTTAGTAAATTTGATGTGAACAATCTTCGTGCTGACGCTGAATTACTACCCTGGAATATGTTTTTTCAGTCTAATGACGTAGATCAAAAAGTATCTCTCTTCAACAGCTTTGTACTTTCACTCTATGACAAGCATGCGCCCCAAAAAATAATTCTCGTAAAACACCGGTCATCACCATGGTTCAATAAGCGTATTAAGGAATTGATAAGTAAACGGGACAGAGCTAGGAAGAAATTTATTAAAACTAAACTTCCAGATGATTACGAGCAATTCAGGATCTTACGTAACGAGACAAAACAAGTAATTAGGAACACTAAAGTGAAGTATACGTACAACATCTTCCGTAATTGTAAGAGCACCTCAGCTTCTTGGCGTGCAGCAATATCTCTTGGTATTGGAGTCAGTCACTCTCAAGATAGCCAGATGCCTGTTACTCCATCTGAATTAAGTGAATATTACATGACATCAGTTTCTAACTCCAACTCTCCGAAAGTATCAGAGACTGCCAAACATTATAGACATCTCACTCCGAGTAACAGAGATAAATTCTATTTCATGTACGTACACCCTTCACAGGTAGAAAAAGCAGTCAGATCAATACGAACTAAAGCTAAAGGTCCAGATAATATTCCAGTATCCATGATTTCTACCTGCATGGACATATTTCTTCCTGCCCTTGTGCACTTATTTAACTTCTCTCTACAGAATGGAGTTTATCCCTCAGAGTGGAAGCGTGCCAATGTACGTCCTGTGCCCAAAAAGAAAACACCAACAGTCTGTAGTGATTTTAGGCCTATCAACATCCTCTGTGCACTTAGTAAGGCACTAGAAAAAATTGTTCATGAGCAGATATGTGAATATTTGTCTAAATACAACATTCTAAATCCGTACCAATCTGGCTTCAAGAAGGGCCATAGTACTACTACTGCTCTTCTGAAGGTTACAGATGATATTCGCGCGGCCACCGATAAGAGGCAGCTTACTATCTTATGTCTCTTTGATTTCTCTAAGGCATTTGACTCTGTTAATCAGGAGTTATTTCTTGCTAAGCTGAAGTCAATTGGCTTCTCCCAGAGTGCTCTGTCGTGGTTTGAATCATATCTGTCAAATAGATCACAAAGAGTCACGTTCGTTGACGGTCGATTCTCTGGAAATCAGTAAACTGTGGCGTACAACAAGGATCAGTCCTCGGTCCTTTATGTTTTTCTATTTATATTAATGATATATCTGAAGTCTTTAAAAGCGGTACCTTTCACATGTATGCGGATGACTTACAAGCTTACTTCCACTTTTGTCCCACTAACGCATCTTCTTGTATAACGCATTTTAACCATGACATCTCTCGGTTGATTGAATGGAGTGCAAATCATAACCTCCAATTAAATGTGGCTAAGACCCAGCTTATTTGCATAGGTTACACAAAACTCCTGAAAACTGTTGACCTCAAATCCCTCCCAGCAATAAAAATTCTAGAGACAGATATTCATTATAGTGACACCGTTAACAATCTAGGTCTAATTTTTGACAGAACCTTATCCTGGTCTGATCATACGTCAAATGTAATCCGAAAAGTTGTGTCATCCATGCATATTTTGAAACGTAACGTGTCATGTACACCACCTTTCATGCGAAAACTACTTGTTCAAAGTCTTATATTTCCAATAATTGACTATGGTGCAGTCGTATACAGCGACTTATCTGAAACTTTGAACATAAAACTACAGAGGGTACAAAACGCATGTGTTCGTTACGTTACAAATGCCAGGCGTGATGAACACATAACACCCTATTACATACAGCTACAATGGTTGAAACTCCATGAACGTCGAGAAATCTCACTAGCTGTTGCCACGCAGAAAATTCTCAAACTGAAGACACCATCCTACCTTTATAATGCATTTAAACCAATGGAGTCGGTACATAACAGAGAAATAGGTTTACAAAAACCACCCTTCAAATTCCCCTTCATCGTACCACTAGATTTAACAAATCCTTTCTTTGCACTGCATCACGTATCTTTAACATTTTTAATCTTCACCGTTTCGCAAATAACACTAACTGTACACAACTAAAGCAGTTCTTAACATCTATCTTTCTGGAGGAGTACGCAAGAGGCTGAGATCAGGCATTCTTGTGTTGAACAATCAGAAATATGTATATTTCGAAGAAAATTGTTTCTCTGCCTTAGGTTTATATTCTTTAAATCCATGTAGTCCAAAATAACAGAAGGGCTTAATGACTTAATTTCTTACTTATTATATATTGCATGTCTTAACCTTACTGGATTTGGTATCTGTATTTTCATTTTTTTTATGTTTCATGCTTAGTTTAATACTTTAATATTATAAAAATGTAGTTACTGTGATCATAAATCTGTATTGTATTATAAGAAGACGCTACATAAAGGGGCTTTTCAGCCTCAGTGGCATGTAAATCATGATCAATAAATTCAATACAATTCATTACAATTCAACATAGGCCTTGGTCAGTGCGTGGATGGGTGTCCACAAGCGAGCAGCCCATCGCTAACGGCCCCCGCTACGGTCAATGACCCGGCCGAGCGGGGACCGGTGGCGACCCACCACAGCGTGCCTCACGTGAGCAGTGGGAAAAATGCGTCAGAGGAGCAGAGAACAGACTTCACCCCTGATCCTCTGCAAGTAAACCAGACGCAGGACGCTCACGTAACGTGGCGCTGCATGCAGTACTTTGCGCTCACCACCACTACTAACACAACCACCACCACTACCACCAGGACAACTCCCATAACCACCCCGTCAGTAGCCACTGGCAAGCATATACCAGTGCAGCCGCTGCCCACTCGACAGGCCGGCTCTCGAGCCGAGCCCCTAGAGAGGAGCGTGCAGCACAGGGAATGCGAACCAGAAAGGATGACGTTATGTGCGAGTGAACGAGAAACTGGGCTAGCCCCCGAAGTGCCGAAACTCGCACCAGGAAAGGAGCAGCCACATGACTCCACTGAGCCAGTGACTGGGGAGACACACGAACACAAACAGGAGACTACTTCTCCCCCCAACACAAACCTTGCCCCCAAACCCTACCTAGTGGCAAGCCAGCCGGACGCCGGGAAAGCGGGACCTAGTTCCGCCAACCCGAGCGATGACGCGGCGCCCAAGGGAAGGAAAGAGGGCAATAAAAGACGGGCTCGGCGGAAGGCGCCACGTCAAGTCCTACCCCTCCCCCCAAGCAAGCCGGCAAATCGGACTCTGACTCGGATGAGGTAAAACTGGTGATTGAAGTATCAAGCACATCGCAGGATGCCGATTCTGAAGGTTCGGAGGGAGAGGAGCAGTGCGAGCATGGGGTGACCGAAACCTTGGACCCAGCCACCCAGCCAGGAAACCAGGATGACGATTTCAGGGAGGCCAAGAGGGGGAGAAGGAGAAAAGGCGAGGAGAAAGGAAAAGACACCAAACCTCTGAACTGTAAGGCCCAGCAAGGCGGGGGCCGAAAACCGAGTACCAACAGACACAACAGAAAAGACCTCAACAAACACAAACAACTAAACCAGCCACCCGTAAGGGGTCGACCCCCCACTCCTTACGGTATACAGTAGCAACACCAGACAGATCGAATTGGAGCTTCTCATAAAGCTGACACATGAACAGAGAAATTATTATTTCTCCAAGCCAAGAATAAACGCGCATGAAGCGGTCCGGCTACATATGTCCAGCTTTGAAAGCTACGAAATCGCAATACAAGTGTTGAAAGGGCTTAATATCAAGTTTGTACAAATATTGCCCAACACCACAGTAAAACGATTTGTGGTGAGAACGCCCAATAACACGTACGAGCCAGGTGATATCGGGCTAGCCATGCAAGCCCAGGGTATCAACGCTCTTACTGTATACAGGATGCGAACAGGAAACAGGCCAGCCAAAGGCTGTCTCTTCCTAGTTGCCGTGGCGGATACCTCAGGAGCGGACAACCTGAGGAGGATGCGGATGCTGGCAAATATGCTGGTGACAGTTGAACCGTACCGCTCGCAAGCCACCGGCCCCCAATGTGGAGTGTGTCAGAGGCATGGGCATGCGGGGGCGACCTGCCAGCCGGATCCCAGATGCCGCAGATGCGCCGCCTCCCACTTGTCTCGCGACTGCCCCCACGGCAACGACCCTGCGTACTCTAAGTGGGCTAACTGCGGGGAGAAATACGCGGCTAATTATAGAGAATGTCCCAGCTTCAGGGACTACGAAGCCGCCCATCAAGGCAAAGGGCCAAAGGGTAACAAGCGTGGCAACCCTAAAGCCCAAGCAGGCCCATCAGTCATAGACGCTTCACGTAAACAGAAAACTGGTCCCTCAGGCAAAAAGGACCCTTCAGGACCTACAGGCCCTTCAGGCACATAGGGCCAAAAACAAGGCCAATCAGGCATACCAGGCCCATCAGGTGGAGGCAGAGTAAACTTACAACCCCCAAGGACGGAGGGTACACGCAACCCTGGGCCCTCAGCCCAAGCACTTCCACCACCATCCAAGGTAAGACCTCCGTAAACAATAACAGAAAGAAGAAGGCCCTACCCCCAAAACCTAACTCAAGGCAGGCTAAGCCCACGCACGCTGCCCCCGAGCTGTCCCAGGGCCCGCCCCAGGCCAGCTCCACCCTCCGCAAGGAACCGGCCGTTAACAAACCAGCATCCGACGCACCCCCTCCCCCAACCCCCGCCACCAGCACAACAACAGTCACACCAATCTCACCACCTGCACCTGAAACACTAACACGGGTGCAACAGCCAAAGGGAAACATGGCAGGAAAAACGTCTTTCCGAACTAGAACCTAACCGCGATCATAACCTCTGGAATTATGATAGCCAAAATGCTGGCCGCGACCCTATCACTCCCATGGCTAGGGGAATTGGTGAACGCGATCTCCGAACTCCTAGCCCCGGATGGCTGAACAACCCAACGAAGATAATAATAATAATAATAATAATAATAATAATAATAATAATAATAACACAAACAACACACAAGGGCTTCGAGTTCTAATTGTGGAACTGCCACGGCGTCAGGTCAAGAAAATATGAACTCGAAGCCTTCCTAACAGCGAACACCATACATGTAGCACTCCTAACAGAAACGTTCCTCGCTCCGGGGAGGAAGTTCACCATAAGAGGCTACAAAATACACAGAAGTGATAAGGCTAACGGAGTTGGAGGAGTGGCAGTCCTGGTAAGGAAGGACATCAAGCACATGGAGGTAGACATGTCAGAGCTGGTCAAGCTGGAGGCATGCGGAATAGCCCTACCAGTGCAAGGAACACTCATAAATGTCATAGCGGCATACTCCAGACCGACAAGCCTAAACACTCAGGACATAGAAGCAGTACTAAGGCTAAATCGAAACACAATGCCAGGAGGTGACTTAAACTCGAAACACGCCAGCTGGGGATGCCTGAAACCAAACCCAGCAGGCACAAGGCTGTATAACCACACGCTATCGCAGGACTATGTGGTAACAGCCCCCAGCGAGCCCACGTTCCTAGCACCGAACGATCAAGTATCCGACATACTAGACATAGCCCTATTGCGACATATTCCTCAAGGGCATAGCATTAAGGTAGTGAACGACCTGGGGTCGAGGCACCAACCAGTGATATTTACACTAGATGCGAACCCAGAGGAATATGAGAAAAACCCCAAACGCCGGCTCAGCTACAAAGCAGCCAACTGGGGCAAATTCGAACACAAGTTAGACACACTCCTACAGGGAAGCGAAGGCATGCTATTAGACAGCACAGCCCAGATTGACGAAGCAGTCAAAAACCTAGTAGAAGCAGTTCAAACAGCCACAACTGCGAGCATACCGCTAAACAAACAGAAAGAATTCTCTCTTTTCGAGATTCCAGCTCACTTAAAGGAGTTAATACGCAGGCGCAACAGCCACAGACGTAACTGGGCTCGACATCACAGAGACGAAGATCGCGGGATGAAAAACGAACTAAACACGGAAATACAAACTCAATTACTGGAATGCAGGTCAGAAAAGTGAAACAACTACCTCAGACTTTTCGACACAAACACCAGGCCAGTGTGGAACCTAGCGAGACACTTCACGCGAGAAACACACAGCATCCCTACCATTAAGGGACCTAACGGCCCGGTATACGAAAACTGCGATAAAGCGGAAATCATAGCGGACTCGATAGAGGCGGCTTTCACTCCGAACGAAATACCATCTGACCCAGCCTTCATCAGGCAAACTGAGGCAAAGGTAGCAGAATTCCTTGAAAATGCACCTAAGCCGGAGGTTAAGAGAAAAAATATACACGAAATTAAGTGGATTATAGGTCATCTTAACCCCAAGAAGGCGCCTGGCCCAGACGAGATCCAGAATATTATAATTAAGAAATTAACTCACAAAGCTGGCTAAGTGCTAAGTGCTTTTCTTTGGATATCTTTGATGTGGTGTAGCATGGTGAGCTTTCTGTCTAGGACTTCTCATAGGTATTTGGCTTTGTCATGCCATGTTATATCTTGATTGAAAAGCTTTAGCGGTTTTATGTTGACTGGTCTGCGTGTGCGTCTGTTCTTCTTAGCTACTACTTACCAGCATATTCAATGCAATGTTCAGACTCCAATATTACCCTGAACAACGGAAAAGGGCTAGGATCCTCGTATTTGGAAAACCAGGCAAAAACAAGTCAGACCCTAACAACTACAGTCCCATCAGCCTTCTGGACGCCCTCAATAAAGTATTCGAGAAAATACTACTGAAAAGGTTGATAGGGCATATCAAGGAAAAAGGTATAATTCGCAACGAGCAGTTTGTCTTTAGGAACGGACATTCTGCCTCACAACTGCTCACACGATTCATAGAACAAGCCACCATAGCTTAGGTCTCAATAAACGAAGAGACACAGGTTCGGTTTTCCTTGATATCCAGAAAGCATTTGACAAAGTCCGGCACGAAGGCCTACTAGCGAAACTAATAGACCACAAATTCCACCCAGGCTATAAAAGACTTATAAAATCTTATCTGGAGGGCCGAGAGTTCAAAGTAGACGTACACAACACACTGTCAAGTACGCGTAGGATTAGAGCGGGCGTAGCCCAAGGGTCCCTTATCGGCCCAATCCTCTTCGTCCTGTATACAAACGACATGCCTACTACGGAACTCACTACCACGCACCTCTAGGCTGATGACACCGCTATCACAGTTCAACATCCACAACTAGCGTGCACTCGGAAGAGGCTTCAAGTAGCGCTAAGAACTCTCGAGCCATGGCTAACGAAATGGCGCATCAAAGTCAATGTTGACAAGTGCCAAGCCGTGCTGTTCACTAAGAAGAACAGACGCACACGCAGACCAGTCAACATAAAACCGCTAAAGCTTTTCAATCAAGATATAACATGGCATGACAAAGCCAAATACCTAGGAGTAGTCCTAGACAGAAAGCTCACCATGCTACACCACATCAAAGATATCCAAAGAAAAGCACACATACGACTTAGCCAGCTATATCCTATACTGAACAAAAGGTAAGGTAAGGGTTATTCTGCCCGAAGGCAGGTCCGAACCTCCGCAGAGGTGTTCCTGAGCCGGAGTTTACGTGCGGTAGGGTGGCCAGTTCCTTTCCGCTCCTCCATTCCCTTACCCCCCACCAACAGCGCTCGGCAACCCATCCATCTCCTGACCACGCCCAATGTTGCTTAATTTCGGAGATCTCACGGGATCCGGTGTTTCAACACGGCTACGGCCGTTGGCTATACTGAACAAAAAAAAGTCCAGTATAAACACGGAAGTAGCCATAAACATGTATAAGGCCCTAATTATACCAATAATCATGTACGCAGCCCAGCGTGAAGGTTCACTCCAATGACGAACATGGATAAGCTGGAATTAATACAAAATAAATGCATACGAGCAGCGGCCAGACTCCCTTACAACACACCAATACCGGTACGCCAGCTACGCGATATTGCAAAAGTCAGCTCAATAAGGCACCACATACATAAACAGACACTAAAAATGTACAGAAAGTCATGGAGTAAAAAGATCAACCCGTTAGTAAGCGGGCGGACGCTACGACGTCGATCTTTACACAAAGTATCCCACACCGAAGCACATTCTGTTCAGCCACAGGGTTGGGTGGGCGAGGAGTCGATAGCCTAACCCCCTCCCCAGAGCTGACACCTATATACAACATAAACCCGCACACAGCAGACACCTATGTAAATATGTTTCAGCTGTCCTAGACCCAGGGACCAGGCGAGGAAGATTGATAAGAAGTACAACTTAAGAAGACGACGGCAACGCAGCCAGACGGCCAAGGCCGTATCAATCCACCTCCGCCCCCCAATAGAGACCTGGGAGCGGAACACCAGCCAGCGCCCTACAAACAGCACTAATATCTATCTGTTTAATGAGTTATTTCACTCCCATTTAGGTAAAACGCTGGACATGAGAGCAGGCAAACAGCCGGCACTCCAATGAGAGCCTGTATATACATATGTTATTAATAACCTTAGTTTTAGATCTGCAGTGACAAGTGTGTTCCAACAACACGGCATAGAGGGACTCGACAGGCAGAAGAAGATAGTCCCTTGCATGTAAGGCTTGGCTCTAATTCCCACTCTCCAAAAGGAAACTTGGCACCAGGGACTGCTGGCTGCTGGACAGTGGGACGAAAGTGCATAGACGCAGAATTCGAGGCTTGTGGCGAACGTGAATTTAGCAGGTGAATTTTCGTAGTGTGGCAGCTCAGAGTTTATTACACTATCTCTACCAGTGCAGTAGTTCCGTGTGAGTGTTAGTGAAGTGATTGGTGAAAGCGTAAGGCAAAAATTCAACAAATTAATAATGCCACGCAAGGTGAAGCAAGTGCCAATGGAAGCCATAGTTAAGCAGGCCGTACAAGAAGCGCTGAGCAGCAAGGAGACACTTGGCACGCTTGCCAACCTTATCCAGGACCAGGTAACAAAGTCAGTTGTTGATCAGTTAAAGGAGACTATTAATTTTAATACGAGTGGAATTGAAGAACTTAGAAGGGCCCTGGAGGAGCGAGACAAAACAATCAGTGATCTAAAAACGGAACTGCAGGATAAAACTGACTGTTTAGAACAATATCAAAGAAGGCAGTGCCTACGTGTGTTCGGTATACCGAAAACTGCGGACGAGAACACTGACAACTTAGTTCTAGACATTGCAAAGGAAATCGGGGTCAGTCTTTCCGTGGATGACATTGATAGGTCTCACAGGGTTGGGAAAATCCAGGACGGGCGTCCGCGACCTATAATTGTCAAGTTTGTATCATACCGTAAGAGAAACGCTATGTTAACGAACAAAAGGAAACTTAAGGGCTCGAATAAAACCATCCGCGAGGACCTTACTCCAGCAAGACTCCGGCTTCTTCAGGACGCAGTCGCAAAATTTACCGTCCAAAACGTATGGTCTAGAGATGGGATCATATACTGTATGTAAAACATGGGAACCGAAAAATAGCCATTACTAATCGTTCAGATTTGAACAGTATTCACTAGCCATGAGCAGACACTCTGCAATACAAGGACCGCTATAGTTGTTTTAGTTCACTTAAGTGAATTTTCCACATAGTTGTAGTGTTAATTTAGGTGTTAATATTATTGTTGTAGTAGGTACTTCTTACCATCAGTTGTCATAACGTTCAAGTTGGCAGCATTAAGCAACCAGAAAACAAATGTCTCTAATTTCAGCCTCCTTTCCCCACTGTCCCAGGCAGGTCATTACCCCGTCGTGCCAGCCCCCTCGAAGAATACCGCTAAATGTCTCAAAGACATTCTTGCGCCCTACCCTACTTCTCTACAAATAGCACATGTCAATGCACAGAGCATTGTCCCACATTTCTCAGAATTCTCCGAAATATTTTCAACCTGTAATCTGCATGCTATAATGATTTCAGAATCATGGCTGCGTCAGTCTATCCCTTCAGCACTGGTAGAAATGAGTGGATACACTTTAATTAGGAACGATAGAGAAGGAAAGCCTGGAGGCGGAGTCGGAATGTTCATACGTGACGATTTGAAATACAAGGTAATATTCAAATCGCCAAGTGAATACTCTCACAGGCCGGAGTTCTTGTTCGTAGAAATTGAAATTCGTGGTACGAAGTGTTTACTCGGTGTAGTGTATCGCCCACCGAAGACCGGAAACACAACGGATCTAGAGGAAGCCCTACAGGATTTAATATCCAGGTATGAACACATGGTCTTAATGGGAGATTTTAACACTGATCTGACAAATGCAACTACTGAAACTAGGCGACTAACATGCATGTTTGAATCCATTAATATGACAATTCTGCCCTTACAACCCACACGCCATGTTGCAACATCGCACACACTCCTTGACCTAATCGTTGTAAACAATAAAGACCGTATATTGTCACATGGACAGATGCCTGTGCCAGGCCTTTCCCGTCATGATATGATTTACGCAGCATACTCTTTGAAGTGTCCAAAATACAAGCCTAAGATAATCACATACAGAGATTTCAAAAATTTGAACGAAGGAGCTCTCATTGAGGACGCTCTGAGCACACCATGGCACACAGTTCAGTACATAAAGGACATTGACGACAAAGTATCTCATTTTAACGAACTTCTCTTAACTTTATACGACAGATATGCCCCATTACGTACTGCTCGAGTAAAGCGACCATCTAACCCTTGACTCAATCAAGAAATTCGTGATCAAATGAAAGACAGAGACGTAGCCTATAGCTACTATGTTAAATATCCAACACAGGACAATTTTGAGAAATATAACAGTCTCCGAAATAAAACAACGCAGATGATAAGAAACGCTAAAATACGCTACTCGTACGAAGTTTTAAATACACATAACTCTGCAGCTGTATGGAAAACTCTCCGCGATATGGGTCTAAATAAAACAAAGACAAAGGATAGTAACTGTAATGTACCTTTGGACGATCTGAATAATTATTTTAGCTCAAGAAACGTCCAGACGAAGGGAAATACCAAAAGAGCCACTATTGACAAATTATCTTCAAAGAGAAAGCATGGTGGAGAAACATTTTACTTCTCTCATGTGACTCCAGGTGATGTAAAGAGCGCCCTCAATGACATAAAATCAGGGTGTACCGGACACGACGGAATAAACCTGTCCCTTTTAAGAAAAATTCTAGACATCATTCTTCCTACAATAACGCACATTATTAACACCTCTCTTTTGACGGGAATCTTTCCTGAGAACTGGAAAAATGCCATCATCAGACCCTTGCCGAAAAATAGTACCCCTATAACCTTTGACGATTACCGGCCTGTTAGTATCCTCCCTGTACTAGGAAAAGTACTGGAAAAACTAGTACACAAACAAATGACAGACTATCTCTTACATCATAACTTACTCGACAGATATCAATCAGGGTTCAGATCGAATTACAGTACCAACACAGCATTGGTAAAAGTAACTAACGACATTCAGCTAGCAATGGATAACGGACAAATGACAATTCTAATTCTTCTCCATCTTACAAAAGCGTAGACAAAGACATTTTACTAGCCAAATTAGAAGCGATGAAATTTTCTAATAATGTATTATGCTGGGTACGTTCCTATCTCAGTGGACGTAAACAATGTGTGTCAGTAGGAGACAATATGTCTAGATGGCTAAATACTGAGATGGGGGTAGCACAGGGTGGGGTGTTATCACCGCTTCTGTTCTCCCTATACATGAATGACCTATCAGAACAACTGACGAACTGTAAATATCGCTTATATGCTGACAATATCCAACTGTATATTCATACCAAGCCGAATGACATACAAGAAGCAACCATGAAACTAAACGAAGACCTATTTAACATTAACGAATGGACTAGTAGTCACTGCCTCAAGGTAAACCCATTAAAATCGCAATCCATCATAATAGGATCTAAAAAAGCGCATGCCAAGTTAGAAAGTATCAATATAACGGTTATCAAGATCAATGAAACACCTATAACAGGATTGGCAGCCTTAGCCTCAGTCAGAAATTTGCTAGTCAAGTACCCGGGGATCAGTTATAAAACACTGAGACTTGTGTTCAGGTCGGTAATCGTTGGGAGGGTATTATACGGCTCAGAAGTTTGGGGGCTGGATGAGAAAAGAGAGGAACTAAGAAGGATTGTTAGTAGTTTTGCTAAGTTAGTAATGGGCTTACCGAGGTGTACAGCAAATGTAGGGGCGGAATTAATGTGTGGGGAGGATTTGGAATCAGAGGGTGTGAAAAGAATAGTTAGATACTGGATGAATTTAAAAAGACAGGAAGGTGGGAGAGTATTACAGGCAGCGTATGCACAGCAATTTAAGAGCATGTATAAGGGTGGATGGTTAGAAAAAATAAAGGGATATTTGGAGAGGATAGGATTAGGACACCTGTGGGGGGAGGTTTGGTCGAAGACAGAAGTGAGAGGGATGAATATACTGGAAAGGAGAATTAGAGATATCCATAGGCAGAAATTATTGGGGGAAAGCAGACTAAGAAATTCGCTGACGGTTTTGACGAAAATAGAGGAGATAGCAGGGTTGAATATTAGATACGTCGATAGGTCAAAACGGTATGGGATGATGTGGTGGCTTTTAGGTTTGCAAAGGAATACAGGGTGGATACAGGGGAGGGATAAGACAAGATGTGTACTTTGCGGAGATGTGAATGATGATTTTCACTTGCTAAGAGACTGTGAGGTAACGAGGGGTTAAGACATGGATTATTGAGTGCCGAGCATCGGGAAATATTGGGTAGAGGGGATGAGAACGCAATCCTGAGATGGATTATTAAACAATGGGAAAAAGGGGGTGAATTGAACAGGTATTTATGTGCGACAAAAAAGGCATGCGAGAGCAAAATGAAGGAGAGTGAGTTAGAGGGTAGGCAGGGGAATAGGGGGGTGGAATAGTTATGTATATAAGGGAAGGGGATAGTATGATAAAATTCTAATGGATTAGGGAATATAGGGATAGAGTACTTAGTTATGTGGAGTTGGGTAATGATACAGGATTGCATGGTATGTTTGTTTTAAAGTTAGCTGGAATGCAAGTGCTGAAATGCTGAGTGTTGTTGTTTGATTTATTGATTAGGTGTAGGTCAGGAACAATAATGTGACGCAAGTACAGAGCACAATAAGGACACTGGATGAATATGTTTGAACATTGAGTGAGGGACTGCTACAGCTAATGACAGCTAGATATTATTCTTCTTATTATTATTATTATCCTTATTATTATTAATATTATTATTATTATTCTTTATTATTTATTTTACTTTGCATGTAAACATGTATAGGGGCGAAGTCGCCTGTTATGTTCAATAAATGTATGTATGTATGAAACACCTATAACACTGAAAGACTCCGTTAAGAACCTTGGAATAATTTTTGATAAATACACTGACTGACAGAGCAAATGCAACACAAAGAAGGAGTGGTCAGAACTTTATGCCAATTGCAGGGTAGACTGACGTCACTGAGGTATGCTCATGATGTGAAACGCGCCGCTGTGCTGCGCACGTAGCGAACGATAAATGGGACACGGCGTTGGCGAATGGCCCACTTCGTACCGTGATTTCTCAGCCGACAGTCATTGTAGAACGTGTTGTCGTATGCCACAGGACACGTGTATAGCTAAGAATGCCAGGCCGCCTTCAACGGAGGCATTTCCAGCAGACAGACGACTTTACGAGGGGTATGGTGATCGGGCTGAGAAGGGCAGGTTGGTCGCTTCGTCAAATCGCAGCCGATACCCATAGGGATGTGTCCACGGTGCAGCGCCTGTGGCGAAGATGGTTGGCGCAGGGACATGTGGCACGTGCGAGGGGTCCAGGCGCAGCCCGAGTGACGTCAGCACGCGAGGATCGGCGCATCCGCCGCCAAGCGGTGGCAGCCCCGCACGCCACGTCAACCGCCATTCTTCAGCATGTGCAAGACACCCTGGCTGTTCCAATATCGACCAGAACAATTTCCCGTCGATTGGTTGAAGGAGGCCTGCACTCCCGGCGTCCGCTCAGAAGACTACCATTGACTCCACAGCATAGACGTGCACGCCTGGCATGGTGCCGGGCTAGAGCGACTTGGATGAGGGATTGGCGGAACGTCGTGTTCTCCGATGAGTCACGCTTCTGTTCTGTCAGTGATAGTCACCGCAGACGAGTGTGGCGTCGGCGTGGAGAAAGGTCAAATCCGGCAGTAACTGTGGAGCGCCCTACCACTAGACAACGCGGCATCATGGTTTGGGGCGCTATTGTGTATGATTCCACGTCACCTCTAGTGCGTATTTAAGGCACGTTAAATGCCCACCGCTACGTGCAGCATGTGCTGCGGCCGGTGGCACTCCCGTACCTTCAGGGGCTGCCCAATGCTCTGTTTCAGCAGGATAATGCCCGCCCACACACTGCTCGCATCTCCCAACAGGCTCTACGAGGTGTACAGATGCTTCTGTGGCCAGCGTACTCTCCGGATCTCTCACCAATCGAACACGTGTTGGATCTCATTGGACGCCGTTTGCAAACTCTGCCCCAGCCTCGTACGGACAACCAACTGTGGCAAATGGTTGACAGAGAATGGAGAACCATCCCTCAGGACACCATCCGCACTCTTATTGACTCTGTACCTCGACGTGTCTCTGCGTGCATCGCCGCTCGCGGTGGTCCTACATCCTACTGAGTCGATGCCGTGCGCATTGTGTAACCTGCATATCGGTTTGAAATAAACATCAATTATTCATCCGTGCCGTCTCTGTTTTTTCCCCAACTTTCATCCCTTTCGAACCACTCCTCCTTGGTGTTGCATTGTCACTGTTCCGCCAATCCCTCATCCAAGTCGCTCTAGCCCGGCACCATGCCAGGCGTGCACGTCTATGCTGTGGAGTCAATGGTAGTCTTCTGAGCGGACGCCGGGAGTGCAGGCCTCCTTCAACCAATCGACGGGAAATTGTTCTGGTCGATATTGGGACAGCCAGGGTGTCTTGCACATGCTGAAGAATGGCGGTTGACGTGGCGTGCGGGGCTGTCACCGCTTGGCGGCGGATGCGCCGATCCTCGCGTGCTGACGTCACTCGGGCTGCGCGTGGACCCCTCGCACGTGCCACATGTCCCTGCGCCAACCATCTTCGCCACAGGCGCTGCACCGTGGACACATCCCTATGGGTATCGGCTGCGATTTGACGAAGCGACCAACCTGCCCTTCTGAGCCCGATCACCATACCCCTCGTAAAGTCGTCTGTCTGCTGGAAATGCCTCCGTTGAAGGCGGCCTGGCATTCTTAGCTATACACGTGTCCTGTGGCATACGACAACACGTTCTACAATGACTGTCGGCTGAGAAATCACGGTACGAAGTGGGCCATTCGCCAACGCCGTGTCCCATTTATCGTTCGCTACGTGCGCAGCACAGCGGCGCATTTCACATCATGAGCATACCTCAGTGACGTCAGTCTACCCTGCAATTGGCATAAAGTTCTGACCACTCCTTCTTGGTGTTGCATTTGCTCTGTCAGTCAGTGTATAACAACTCGTTTGTACCGAGGACCATACGTTCCTGGAATTTCCTCCCGGCTGAAATTGGAGACATAAGCAACTTAAAGGAATTCAAAAAAATGTGCTGGAACTTTTATCTACAATCATAATAATTTACTCCAAGAAGTACCCTCAAATGTTAGATTAAGTCAAATGAATAAAATGTAAATGTAAGATTAGTAACATTGACAATTTTCGAGGTATAGTTTTAATAATAGTAAATACTATAAATTCATTTTAAAATGTTAAAAACAAATTATGATACTTTACATTTTCAGTTAAATTACATTTCATGTTAATTTTAAATTATATTAAACTTATTTTTAATTTTAAGTAGTTGTAATGTTCTGTTTACACAGGTGTACAATTATATGGTTTGGCATAATAGCAGGCTTCATAGCCTTAGCCCTGCCATGTACAGAAAGACATTAATAAATAAATAAAATAAATAAAGCCCAGACGCTAGCGGACCCGAGCGGACCCGGCAGTGACAAGAAGGACTGACCCCCATAATAACAGAAAATGGCAAGGAAATGTTTATGATTGCATGACACATATTCCTAACTAACAAAACCTCTGGTCTTTATCCAGCCCACATGTAGGCTCTTTCTTCTTTCTGCCTATGTGTTTTTTCCCTGACCCTTCAATACCATACCTCAACACCACCTAACCAATACAAACTCTTGCCGTGGTGGCGAGTCTAACTCGGAAACCGGCAGATACTCCTTGTATCACTTCCCATTCTCCCTGCTATCTCTTTTCTACTTAGAAACTAATAGCATGTCGGAGGCAATGTAGATTGTGTCGATTGCCACGCAGGGGGAGCGAGCTACGGCCCCCCCCCCCGTAAATAAAACTGCTTCCGTGGGAAGGACACGGAGTCTTCAAGATCATCCCGTGACGTCTGCTCACAATGAAGAGGTTGTGTTGGACCAAAGTCTCGCCGCTAGAGGTGCTAGTGTCGCTCCAGCTGTCAAGTGGATGAACCTTCCACTTATTAGAGCTTCACGACTGTATATATTAGACCAAGCGATTCCAACTGAGGTGCTCCCACGGCCCCGCTGGCCCCGGCAGCAGCCCCGGCGCTATGCTGTAGCACCATTGAGGGGGCGGGGGAAGGAGGCGAAGTGGCAGAGGCAGAACCACAGAGCGCAGCTTATGAAAACACTATTATTTATGACAGTTCTGTGAAAACATAAACACACGATTTATTCTGTGCATCCATTGCGTTTGCCTTAATGTACATTTAGCGTTTAAGTCGATTGTTGACTTTGTTTTGCGGCAACTAATTTAACAATATTGGGTACAATCGATTTGCCAGTAGAAATCCTAAGTACAGCCTCTAAGTCAGTATCAGACAGAGCCGTCCTAGTTCTCTGTTTATTTAAATTCAGAACTGAAAACATCTGTTCGCATGCATACGTTGTACCGAACATTGACGTAAATTTTAAGGCAAGTGCGTGAAGTCTAGGAAATTCTTGTGGATTAAAACCTTTGTAAAAGGAAATTAAATTACCGCCGTAGTGGTAGCACCTGACCTTTAGGATTGCGTTACACTGTAGTTTTATTAGCTCTGTTTGGAAATATGAAAGTGATTTTTCAAGACGCGCTGAAAATGGGGTCATAAATATTTCAAATTGAGGTGCCATATCATTCATTTCTTTGAATCGGGCACTGAATTCAGAGTGCAAAGTCTGTAACAACGTCTGATAGTCTCCAAGATTTTCATAAGTAGACAAATGTAATGATTTTAATGAAGGATAATTGTCGAAATTTCCGGCTTCAAGCTGACTTTTCAATAACAAACTCTGCATTTTGAAAGCCTTAATTCTATCACACATTGTGCTAATCAGTTCGTTTATCCCTTGTAATGAAATATTTAAATCATTCAAATAAGGCGCCAAGAAAGCGAGGACAGGTACCCATTGTTTATTCCGCAAAGTTGGTAGTGGAGAACCTTGCATCTCCATGAACAGAGCAATTTCTTCAATTATTGCAAAGAAGGTTGCCAGAACTTTCGCGCAACTTAACCAGTGCACAATATAATAAAAGGGAACGTCGCTACATTCTGCCTCGAGATCTTTTAAAAATTCTTTGAACTGTTGATGTTTCAAACATTGCTTTCTGTAGAAATTTACACATTTGACACAGTATCCAGAACAGATTTATAGTTGAGAAAGTTCTTTGCACGTAATTGTTGTTTATGTATAACACTATATACCGATAATATTGCAGGCAACCCAGCATCGCGCACCTTCGTTTTGATGCGGCCTGTAAAACCTTGCCCACCCGACGACTTCGCTGGTGCTCCGTCATTAGCGACACTAGACAGATTTCCGAGTGATAAGCCCATATCATTCATTGCGTCTTCAACAGCTGCAAATATATCTGCGCCGGTGGTAGTATCTTTGAGGGGAATGAAATCCAGTAGTTCCTCGACTCCCCTCACATCGAGAGCAAAGTGCCACAATTGCTCTTTCTAGTCCGCACCAAGTTAGTGTACACGCTTACAAGCTTATCGCCTCAAAGTGGGCCACAGCCCGTGGACACAATACTTCCGAGCACTCTATTAAACATTCTTTTACAAATTCTCCATCAGTAAAGGGTCGCCCACTTTTTGCAATTTTCAGAGCAACAATAGCCCATAACTTGCTCGAACTGCGCCTTCTAAAGTGTTGGGTTCAAGTATCTGTAGGACAGGGAGATAAAACAATTATCTTTGTGTTTTCTTAGCAGCATATCTAAGTAATTCTAAACATTTCTTAAAAATACAAACCCAAAAACGAAAACAAATCCCCTAAATTGCATGTAAAACAATTCCTAATAAGTAAGTGATTACGTATCTCTGAAGAACTTGGCAATTTCGATTTTAACTTAGCATTTCGTTCGGTTCTTGCTGCGCCAACAATGTAATCATAGGTTGAATCATGTTTATTGTGGTAGTGTCGCTTTTGCGCTTAAAATGACATGACAAATTAAACATTGAGCTTTCCCTTCGGTATTGAATTCACCCAGGAAGGATTAAACAACATTTTTAACGTAGGAGAAACCAACTGCTCCACTGTCTGTTCTATCGAGTAGATTCCACTGAGAATGACACACACACAGATAATGAGAATGAATGTACTGTCTCTTACGCACACATGCACCGATCACTGTGCGGGGTAGGTGCTGCTCAGTGCAGTGCTGGTGCTCGAGTTGGAAAGGCCTGTATTAGACTGTGATTGGACGCTGTCTGGCATTACCCTCACACCAGTACACAGGCCACTGCAAGAAGACGAACATCACCCTACCATCCGCACATACATCACGAACACCATGGTCATGATTTCGAAGCTCGTGTGGCGTTCTGTCAATGGACCCTACAACATGCGGACTCTGGTCCTGTCTGTTTTGTGACAATCTTATTTACGGACTAGCTGATGTACCCGCGCTTTGCTATGGGATTCTCAGAAAGACTGTCTTTGTGGTTTTCCCAACTGAAGTCAACATAGGTCACTACTAACGCTCTATAAGATGGGTATGCGTAGCGGTTGTGTCCCATTTGCGGTCAGTCCCATTTGCGGTCACAGCAAAATTTGTCCCGTTTGCGGTCACTTCCAGTTCGGAAGAAAAAAGCAATGCGAAAAAAGATCAGTTCGTGTCCCATTTGCGATCACTTTAAAGTTATCAGCAGCCTGTTGGGGTTTTCCAACGTCCATTCAGCAGGGAGACTGCTAATTAGGCTAGACTCAGGGATTCTCCCAACCCCTCCCCGTAGTTCTATTCGCACGAATATAATGTGATTGATTTTACGTCTTCTAACTACTTATTAATATTGAAAACATTTCCTAGCGGACAAAGTACTACGAAAAACGTAAAATGCAGCAATTTACTCAATTGTGCCGAAAGTTAAAGAGCTAAAAGGCCCAAAAAGGTTTCAAATCGTGAGTCTTGGATAGCTCTATCAAAATAAAAATAAAATTAAAATCTGAAAATCACTTCCACCTGGCAAGTTCGCCGTGCGGTTAGGGGCACGCAGCTGTGAGCTTGTATCCGGGAGATAGAGGGTTCGAACCTCACCCCAAACTAAATTATTAAACATTTTCAATAAGAAAAATATCTTTATAAATATTGTTGGGTTATCTAAAACATCCCAATGTACCAGTTAATGTTACTACTACTAGAACAAAAATTTCATATGAGACTGTTTTGAAAATTGTATCTGTTTTATGTATCCCACGTCAACACTAATCTCTTGTTCACAATCTGGACAGGGTATATTTAGTTGTTCGGAATCTGGACGGTTTTTGCCTTGTCCGCAATCAAGACACAACCCAAAAAAGGGTCGCAATGTCGAGGAAGTAGAGTGTTACAGCAAAACATTTATTTTGAATTTGAAGAAGTTTAACGGTTTAATACGCCCTGCTTTGGTCCTGCATTTCAAAAATCATTTGATTACACCCATAACCATCTGCTAACCCTAAATAAAAGGTACAAATAACTCCTATTTAGTCTCCTTGTCCCGATATTAACGCATCGTACTCAAGCGGTAAACATAATTAATTTAATGAGTTTCAGCATCCGAATCCTAGCACGCAGTTGTCGCCAGTTATTTAAAAGGCTGTCTGGCTGTACCAGTCCTTGAGTAGGGAATTCCATATCCCCACTGATAAAAGTGATCCCAAATGGGACTGACCGCAAATGGGACGACACCTGCCTAGCCCCCATTGTAGTTCATACATGCGCAGTGGGCCATGTGATCAAACTCTAGTTTCTTGTATGTATTGCTTTAATCACCACGTGCATACTTGTGTGGATATTTATTACATAATGATGGGTTGCTCTGTACATTAAATTTCACATTTTAAAAAAGTGCTGCCTGAGCAAGTTAACCATAGTTGCAACCCTTCGCAGTTTAATAAGGTGAGCCGTGCTGAGATATCCTACTACTTCTCCTCAAACCAGAGGAATCCCTGTAAAACAAAGGTGCTGTTTGTTAACTTTGCCAAAGTCAAACATTTTCAATAATCTCCACAGCTCGTGGGTCACTCGCCTTACAAGTCACTGGTGACTTATTATCAGTGCAATACTTCAGGTTGGGAGAGAAGATTCGGCTATAGAGGTAGTTACTCTATTCCTGTTTTCTTACTGAATGTAGTACGGTTCCATGGCTAAATGGTTAGCGTGCTGGCCTTTCGTCATATGGGTCACGGGTTCGATTCCCGGCAGGTCGGCTGCGGGCGTCAAATCAAAAGACCTGCATCTGGCGAGCCAAACATGTCCTGGGCACTCCCGGCACTAAAAGCCATGCTCCATTCCATTTCCCCGAATGTAATTTATAATAACATAACATTTGTTTCATGAATGTTCGGTTGAATAAAGTAAAATCCTCTGTTCATTACAACTGCAAAAGCTGATTAGCTTCATAACATTCACCAAACATTAAGTTTATTTTGCACATAGATTTTAAAAAATGCTGTTAAATAAGGAAAGGGACTAAATTTTAGAAGAAAGAAATAAGATTAAAAAATCCCTGTTCCTTGGGTGTGTTCGCCTTCGTACATCACATTTCAGCGTTATTTTTTTCGAAGAATATTTTTCTGTCCGCTTCTGTGGTGTAGTGGTTAGCGTGATTAGCTGCCACCCCCGGAGGCCCGGGTTCGATTCCCGGTTCTGCTACGAAATTTGAAAAGAGGTACGAGGGCTGGAACGGGGTCCACTCAGCCTCGGGAGGTCAACTGAGTAAAGGTGGATTCGATTCCCACCTCAGCCATCCTGGAAGTGGTTTTCCGTGCTTTCCCGCTTCTCCTCCAGGCAAATGCCGGGATGGCTCATTTCTAAAGATAATAGGCAACTTGATATATTTGGAGTGTACAGATCGGGGAAGGGTAGCACTGATGCGGATTCGGAATTATTTGATAGGATAGTCAGCTATGTGGGAAACGACATGGAAAGAAATGTGATTGTAGCGGGAGATCTGAATTTGCCAGATGCCAATTGGGAAGGAAATGCGAACGACAGGAAGCATGACCAACAAATGGCAAATAAGTTAATATGGGAAGGACAGCTGATTCAGAAAGTGATGGAACCAACCAGAGGGAAAAATATTTTGGATGTGGTGCTGATAAAACCAGATGAGCTCTATAGAGAAAGTGAAGTAACAGATGGTATTAGTGATCATGAAGCTGTTTTTGTGGTAGTTAAAAATAAATGTGATAGAAAGGAAGGTCTTAAAAGTAGGACTGTTAGGCAGTACCATATGGCTGATAAAGCAGGTATGAGGCAGTTTCTAAAAAGTAAATATGATCGGTGGAAAACGGTAATTAAAAATGTAAACAGACTCTGGGATGGGTTTAAAGAAATTGTTGAGGAATGCGAAAACAGGTTTGTACCTTTAAGGGTGGTACGGAATGGTAAAGACCCACCTTATTATAATAGAGAAATAAAGAGACTAAGAAGGAGGTGCAGACTGGAAAGAAATAGAGTTAGAAATGGCTGTGGAAGTAAGGAGAAATTGAAGGAACTTACTAGAAAATTGAATCTAGCAAAGAAGGCAGCTAAGGATAACATGATGGCAAGCATAATTGGCAGTCATACAAATTTTAGTGAAAAATGGAAGGGTATGTATAGGTATTTTAAGGCAGAAACAGGTTCCAAGAAGGACATTCCAGGAATAATTAATGAACAAGGGGAGTGTGTATGTGAGGATCTTCAAAAGGCAGAAGTATTCAGTCAGCAGTATGTAAAGATTGTTGGTTACAAGGATAATGTCGAGATAGAGGAAGAGACTAAGGCCAAAGAAGTAATAAAATTTACATATGATAACAATGACATTTACAATAAGATACAAAAGTTAAAATTAGAAAGGCGGCTGGAATTGATCAGATTTCTGGGGATATACTAAAGACAATGGGTTGGGATATAGTACCATATCTGAAGTACTTATTTGATTATTGTTTGGCCGAAGGAGCTATACCAGATGAATGGAGAGTTGCTATAGTAGCCCCTGTGTATAAAGGAAAGGGTGATAGACATAAAGCTGAAAATTACAGGCCAGTAAGTTTGACATGCATTGTATGTAAGCTTTGGGAAGGCATTCTTTCTGATTATATTAGACATGTTTGTGAAATTAATAACTGGTTCGATAGAAGGCAATTCGGTTTTAGGAAAGTTTATTCCACTGAAGCTCAACTTGTAGGATTCCAGCAAGATATAGCAGATATCTTGGATTCTGGAGGTCAAATGGACTGTATCGCGATTGACATGTCTAAAGCATTTGATAGGGTGGATTATGGGAGACTACTGGCAAAAATGAGTGCAATTGGACTAGAGAAAAGAGTGACTGAATGGGTTGCTATATTTCTAGAAAATAGATCTCAGAGAGTTAGAGTAGGTGAAGCTTTGTCTGACCCTGTAATAGTTGAGAGGGGAGTTCCTCAGGGCAGTGTTATCGGACCTTTATGTTTTCTTATATATATAAATGATATGAGTAAAGGAGTGGAATCGGAGGTAAGACTTTTTGCGGATGATGTTATTCTCTATAGAGTGATAAATAAGTTACAAGATTGTGAGCAACTGCAACGTGACCTCGAAAATATTGTGAGATGGACAGCAGGCAATGGTATGTTGATAAACGGGGCTAAAAGTCAGGTTGTGAGTTTCACAAATAGGAAAAGTCCTCTCAGTTTTAATTACTGCGTTGATGGGGTGAAAGTTCCTTTTGGGGATCATTGTAAGTATCTAGGTGTTAATATAAGGAAAGATCTTCACTGGGGTAATCACATAAATGGGATTGTAAATAAAGGGTACCGATCTCTGCACATGGTTATGAGGGTGTTTAGGGGTTGTAGTAAGGATGTAAAGGAGAGTGCATATAAGTCTCTGGTAAGACCCCAACTAGAGTATGGTTCCAGTGTATGGGACCCTCACCAGGATTACCTGACTCAAGAACTGGAAAAAATCCAAAGAAAAGCAGCTCGATTTGTTCTGGGTGCTTTCCGACAAAAGAGTAGCGTTACAAAAATGTTGCAATGTTTGGGTTGGGAAGAATTGAGAGAAAGAAGAAGAGCTGCTCGACTAAGTGGTATGTTCCGAGCTGTCAGCGGAGAGATGGCGTGGAATGACATTAGTAGACGAATAGGTTTGAATGGCGTCTATAAAAGTAGGAAAGATCACAATATGAAGATAAAGTTGGAATTCAAGAGGACAAACTGGGGCAAATATTCATTTATAGGAAGGGGAGTTAGGGATTGGAATAACTTACCAAGGGAGATGTTCAATAAATTTCCAATTTCTTTGAAATCATTTCGGAAAAGGCTAGGAAAGCAACAGATAGGGAATCTGCCACCTGGGCGACTGCCCTAAATGCAGATCAGTATTGATTTTGACAATATGTGATGATTAATGATACTAAAAGTTCTAAGCAGCAAACAAAAACGGGAGTACCGCAGGGCTCAGTACTAGCTCCTATTCTATTTTTGATTTATATTAATGACATACAATCTTTAACACTAAAGTGAAAATGTAAAGTATTTGCCGATGATATCTGAATAACTTACAAAGAACTATGTGAAACGCAATTTATGGAAGCTATAAATTGTGACTTGAACAAGTTATCGGACTTGGTTTTATCTCAAAAAATGATCATAAATGTGACTAAAACAAAATACTTCATCTTTCATAAAACAGCCCGTAAGATCACAGCAGCTATCACTGTTACCCTAAAGGACCAAGTAATAGAGCGAGTCAACTCAGCTAAGTATCTTGGTATAATATTAGACTGAACACTTTCCTGGAAAAGCCATATTGATTAGTAACCAGCAAAATTACCCCTTTGATAGGAATAATGCACAGATTAAGATACAGTAATTTTTCTCATCAACAATTGAAGCGTATATATTATGCAATGATCCACCCACATCTAACATACACAAGCTTTATTTGGGGAAGATGTAGGAAAGATTACATTAATAATTTGGAAATCCTACAAAAAAGAGCCATGAAAATTATGTATGGATTCCCCTTCCTCAAACCGTCACATGAAGTTTTTTCAGAGTCAAATATTCTGCCATTCCATAAACAAATTTCATTTTCATCAGCAGTCTTTATGTATAAGCTAGACAGGAAATTAACCCATTCTACTGTTAACTTCTCCCATTTTAGTGAAATTCATGGATATGAAACTAGAGGATCATTAAGGATATATCCCTCTCACTCTAATTCAGTAAAGTATAGAGTGAAAGGCATAGAATCATCAACGTTTAGGGAATATAATGTGTTGCCTCCTGTTATAAAGAACTCTAAGTCGGTTATATGTTTTAAGAAAAATCTGAAGGAATATTACTCTTTTACAGATATCTTAATATAATCTCTATATAACTTGCTTTAATTAATACAATAATATATATATATATATATTGTCCATATTTAATATATTACAGCCATACAATATCTGAATATACTTCTGAAAAACTATGATCCTAACATGTAAAAAAAAAAACCAATGTCTTAGTTATCCAAAAATGTACTTGTCACTTTACAGAAAAAGCGATTGTATATGAAATGTAATTATGTCGCCTTAAGAAAAATATACACTGTATTGTCCCTATCACGATCACGAGGCTCATGGGACCTTTTGTCACCAATAAATAAATAAAGCAAATAATAAATAAATCATGTAGCAACGTCCTTTTACCATATAGCTATGTTACTGTGTCGTGCCTCATGACCGGGAGTAACGAAGAGTGGAGTCAATGCATAAAACTAGGTAACCGTGCGGTAATTAATGTACTCTGCTCTCGTCGCACTGCCAGCACGTTTCCAGCAGTGTAGTGTAGCGGATGTGCTTAGGCCATTCGCCTAGCAATGGGCGGAATGTGCCAGCGGCGGTTGGAATCCTGCATCCTTCAAATATTTTTGCATCGGTATGATGTTTGAATACGTAAACAAAGCTCCACGTCTGCCACATTCAAACAGTAGAATGACGCTGATATTCATCTTGTGCCCTGCGCATACTCCGCTGGTTAGGGCCTGAATGTACTTTAATCTCTGCTGTCATTCGGCATGTTTCCATAGAGGAATACGTTGGCATGCTCCTCATTTATGGGGAAGCAAGACAAAACGCGTATGAGGCACTACTTCTGTATCAGGAACGGTATCCCGACACGCGACAACCGGCGGCTACGACATTCCGCCGTGTTGAAAGACGCCTAAGAATAACAGGCGTGATTTCCAACTAGCCACTAGTCCACGATAGGCCCGTTACATCGGGCGAGACATATGAGGCCGTTCTGGAGGCAACTCGTAATAATCCACACATCAGTAAAATGGCGATTGCATGACAGGTGAACACCAGCCAGCCGTCATGTGTGGCGAATACTGCATGAACAAAAATTTCACCCATACCATCTTGAGCTACACCAACAGCTCCATGAGAGGAGTTCGAAGCTCGAATGGTGTTCTGTCGGTGGCCGTTAGGCAGGCTGGACAATGATGCAGCATTCGTGTCGCATATCTTGCTCTCGGACGAATTGCACTTCCACAATAATGGAAACGTCAATCGCCACAACATGCATTATTGGAGTCCGGACAATCCTCACTGGGTGCGACAGGCGGCCCATCAAGTACGATGGGGAGTGAATGTTTTGTGTGGAATTTTGGGTGATCGCCTGATTGGACCTTATTTCTTTGACGGCCTTTGCACGGGCCCACGCTACCTGCACTTTCTGCGTCAGGAACTCCCACTGCTGCAGGAGGATGTGCCCTTGCACGATCGTTTGACGAGGTGGTTGCAGCAGGATTGAGCTTCACCACATTCGACTTTGCCCGTTCGTAACCATATGAACGAGGAACTACCAGGGAAATGGATAGAACGAGGGGGCCCTGCTTCTTGGCCCGTCAGATCACCGGGTTTTAACTCCGTTAGACTTCTCCTTGTGGGGACATTTGAAGAACGTCGTTTACACTCAAGCGCCGGGAAACCCCGACCAGCTCCGGCAACTCATCACGGACGCCTGCCGAGCAATTTCACCTGGAATGCTTCAGCGTGCAAGACGATCTATTGGACACCGGGCCCGAATGTGCATAAACCAAAACGGTCATCACGTCGAGCATTTGCTGCGATAAAACATTGTCAGGGCAGTTGTGTTCCTATTATTTCCGGTCTGTATGTGTCCTGCCTGTTAACTTCCTTCTTAGGGCCACAAACACATTCATTCACACACAATTTCCATGAAGGCGGGTATTGAACTTACACTGCGTGTAGTACATATTAAACAAATGTCTCAAAAATTTGTAATCTTCGCCTCTGACTCGACCCTCCCACCTGACATGCATGCCCGCTCCACCACGCCTTTACCAACTACACTACGGTTCCGTACGGAGCACTGCTCGGCTTATAGCAAGTATTAGGTTTACTGCGGTCACAATATCAATTTAGTGTTTCGCCGGCGTGTCAGGTTCATATGATCTAGAAGGCACACGCATGTCTTCCAGTGTTTAATACGAGTATAACATTAAGGCGTCCTATCATGGTGAGGCGGTAAATACAAAGATATCCGGTTGTGTTGTCTGAGCATACCGACAGGGCAGATGTTTTCAGGACGGAATGAATATCGTGGTTTGCATAAAACTACATTGGAAAAGGCGGCTGAATCACGCTGTATATATAGATGAAACGGGCAGCATTCAGAAAAATGTGGGTCGGGATAAACATGAGGTATCCAGAATATCAGTTATTTAACTTGTAAGAACTGCATTTTGTCCGCCTCTGTGGTGTAGTGTTTAACGTGATTAGCTGCCACCCCGTAGGCCCGGGTTCGATTCTCGGCTCTGCGACAAAATTTGAAAAGTGGTACGAGGGCTGGAATGGCGTACACTCAGCCTCGGGAGGTCAACTGAGTAGAGGTGGGTTGATTCCCACCTCAGCCATCCTCGAAGTGGTTTTCCACTTTTCCAGGAAAATGCCGGGATGGTACCTAACTTAAGGCCACGGCCACTTCCTTACCTCTTATTTGTCTATCCCTTTCAGTATTCCCATCCCCCACAAGGCCCCTGTTCAGCATAGCAGGTGAGGCCGCCTGGGCGAGGTACTGGTCCTGCTCCCTGGTTGTATCCCCCGACCCAAAGTCTGAAGCTCCAGGACACTGCCCTTGAGGCGGTAGAGGTGGGATCCCTCTCTGAGTCCGAGGGAAAAACCAACCCTGGAGGGTAAACAGATTAAGAAGAAAAAGACTTCGAAACAGCGCTCCGAGGCAAAAATACCCAGAACAACATGTTGCCTTGATATTCATGTGTTTGTGTCTGGAAAACAGTGCAACAGTGCACTGACATGATCATGAGCTTCAATTCTTGCATTTAACAATGAGTATAATGGCGGTATGTTTATTTGTCAGCTGAAGACACGGACACGGAGTCTTCTCCACGTACGATAAAGCATTTTTTTTGCTACTTGCTTTACGTCGCACCGACACAGATAGGTCTTATGGCGACGATGGGACAGGGAAGGGCTAGGAGTGGGAAGGGAGCCCTTTCCTGTCCCATCGTCCCCGTGCGACGTAAAACAAAGTTAAATTGAAAATGTGAAACCACGGAAAACCCTCTTCAGAGCTGCCGACAGTGGGGTTGGAACCCACCGTCTCCCGAATTCAAGCTTACAGCTACGTGAATCAAAGAGTGTAGGCACTCGCTCGGTGACTGCAGAGACCCGATCTTTGGCGTCTAACGTATGTTTATACTCTATATCCTGTCTTTTCAAAATACCTATGTATTGCAACTTTCTTCCCGACTTCTTTCATACTTTTGTCTGTTTGGTTCCAACCTCTTCCTTATTTGGGAAGAACATTATGTCATCTGTAAGGGAGAAGAATTCACATTTAAGGCCAGTCTTTCGGTAGCCTAACATGATTCCGTTTGGAAGATAAACTGATTCAAGGCCTGCTGAACAGATTGTGATGTACCGTATTTATTTAGTTAGCGTATTTCTAACGACACAGTTCAGGAAGATCACATTCAGAGCTGGGTGAGATGTGATTAGTGTTTTCACTTACAAGTTGCCTTGCGTCACGCCGACACAGATAGGTCTTATGGCGACGATGGGATAGGAAAAGGTTAGGAGTGGGAAGGAAGCGGCCGTGGCCTTGATACAGTCCCAGCATTTGTCTGTTGTGAAAATGGGAAACCACGGAAAACCATCAACAGGGCTGCCGACAGTGGGACTCGAACCCACTATCTCCCGAATGCAAGCTCGCAATTGCGCGCCCCTAACTGCACGGTCAACTCGCCATGCTGCGAGCTGAGTAGCTCAGGTGGTAGAGCGCTTGCTCTGTCCGGTGGAACTTCGTATCGATAAGAGAACTCCTGTGGGACAAACTTCCGGCATTTCCACATCTCCGAAAGCCATAGAAAGTAGTTAGTGGGACGTGAAAGAAACAACATTATTCTTAGTACTGGCGCCTGTCATCATTACAAGCTGGCGAGGGAAGATGTACCGAGTGGAACTGGCAAGACGAGTGAAGTGATCATAGCCGAGGAGTTTTCGTAGTCTTGAAATAACATTAATGTGCATGAATCGCGAAAGTTTCTGCTTTAGACTGTTCGAATTTTCCTGGAAGGTTTCTCGGAAGAGATGTTGTCGAATGCGAAGCGTCCACATCTCTGTAAACAAGTCTGTGACTAAAGCAATGTACAATTTCAAGCCGTATGTGTGGGGTCCCCTGTTAAGATCTATAATTTCAGTTATGGAAATGTCAGAGTGGGAATATTTTAAGTACGAGCTCGCTTCTTGAGACTGGGAGAGGCTGTGGCTCTATCGATTGCTCGCTAGCTGGCTGAACTCTGACATTTCTCCCACACGACCCACTTCCATTCACAATATGGTTAACAACACTCTCCCACGCCTCGCTGCTTCAAAATTAGCCTAATGCCATTGTTTTGGATTTTGGATTCCATCTTATTTCTACGTCTACTTGAGGACAGATCATCGAGTGACTGGTTTGGATTACTCAGCTGTCAGCTTACATTCCAGAGATAGTGGTTTCGAATCCCTGATGATGGTTGTCCGTCGTTTCCCATTTTTACACCTTAATTGAAGTTACGGACGCTTCCTTTCTACTCCTAGCTTTTTCCTATCCCATTGTCGTCATAAGACCTATCTTTGTCGGTGCGACGTACGGCAAATTTTAAAAATCAGGTTTCCCGGTATGTAGTAACGATCCCAGACGAAGTCCATGTACTAAGTAAAATAAGCCTAGTGTAGACCATGGAACCTCTCCAAAAGTGGAAGACATGTCTCAACATTTTTGGATTTCATGAAGGAGAATCGGCCGCCTCTGTGGTGTAGTGGTTAGCGTGATTAGCTGCCACCCCTGGAGGTCCGGGTTCGATTCCCGGCTCTGCCACGAAATTTGAAAAGTGGTACGAGGGCTGGAACGGGGTCCACTCAGCCTCGGGAGGTCAACTGAGTAGAGGCGGGTTCGACTCCCACCTCAGCCATCCTCGAAGTGGTTTTCCGTGGTTTCCCACTTCACCTCCAGGCAAATGCCGGGATGGTACCTATCTTAAGGCCACGGCCGCTTCCTTCCCTCATCCTTGCCTATCCCTTCCAATCTTCCCATCCCCCTACTAGGCCCCTGTTCACTATAGCAGGTGAGGCCGCCTGGGCGAGGTACTGGTCATACTCCCCAGTTGTATCCCCCGACCAAGAGTCTGAAGCTCCAGGACACTGCCCTTGAGGCGGTAGAGGTGGGATCCCTCGCTCAGTCCGAGGGAAAAGCCGAACCTGGAGGGTAAACAGATGATGATGATGATGAAGGAGAATCGAACTCGCGAAATGATCACGTCCAAGGGTCTCTGTCCACATATTTGTTTGCCACTCAAAGTACCGCGACCTGTCTTCACGCTCAGGTATAGATTAGTGAGCGTTTCAGAGTTCCAAAGCGCACGGGGAAGCTCGTAGCTTTACAGGATCATAGTCACAAACCTCCTGTTACAAGATAAATCCGAACCACAGGGACGTAAATCCCAGGATTAGAACAAGTGAGTACGATGGTGGGATGCTCAGGAAATGTCTTCCTTTCTGGATGTTTGTTAGAATTAAGCACGAACTGGACGTTTCTGAGCATACTTTGTCTTATTTTATAGGGCATATAAATGCATATTTTATAACTTTTTATTGTTTTCGTCACATTTCGGTCTTTCTGTTGTTTTAATGTCATGCTTCGGTTACGTTTTATGCGGAAAAATGCACTGTACTTTGAATGTGATGTCCGACGTTGCTTATGTAAATATCTTTGTGGCATTTTGACGAAACTTTAAACCTTATTGTGGCATGTCTGAGCTCACTTCACTAGTCTTGGAGTAAGACTTACTGTGTACCCCACAAAACGTCACCTCTGTTATGAGACAAACATCACTAGTTTTAGAGTAAGACTTACAGTATACCTTCACAAAACGTCACCTCTGTTATGAGACACACTTCACCAGTTTTAGAGTAAGACTTACAGTGTACCTCCACAAAACATCAGCCCAGTTATGAGACACACTTCACTAGTTTTAGAGTAAGACTTACAGTGTACCTCCACAAAATATCACCTCTGTTATGAGACACACTTCACTAGTTTTAGAGTAAGACTTACTGTGTACCTCCACTAGAACGTCACCTCTGGTATGAGATACACTTCACCAGTTTTAGAGTAAGACTTACAGTGTACCTCCACTAGAACATCACCTCTGTTATGAGACACACTTCACCAGTTTTAGAGTAAGACTTACAGTGTACCTCCACAAAATATCACCTCTGTTATGAGACACACTTCACTAGTTTTAGAGTAAGACTTACTGTGTACCTCCACTAAAATGTCACCACTGTTATGAGACACACTTCACTAGTTTTAGAGTAAGACTTACAGTGTACCTCCGCTAGAATGTCGCCTCTGTTATGAGACACACTTCACTAGTTTTAGAGTAAGACAGTGTACCTCCACTAGAACGTCACCTCTGTTATGAGACACACTTCACCAGTTTTAGAGTAAGTCTTACAGTGTACCTCCACAAAACATCAGCTCTGTTATGAGACACACTTCACTAGTTTTAGAGTAAGACTTACAGTGTACCTCCACTAGAACGTCACCTCTGTTATGAGACACACTTCACCAGTTTTAGAGTAAGACTTACAGTGTACCTCCACGAAACGTCACCTCTGTTATGAGACACACCTCACCAGTTTTAGAGTAAGACTTACAGTGTACCTCCGCTAGAATGTCACCTCTGTTATGAGACACACTTCACCAGTTTTAGAGTAAGACTTACAGTGTACCTCCACAAAACGTCACCTCTGTTATGAGACACACTTCACTAGTCTTAGAGTAAGACTTACAGTTGTAACCGTCCAGGCTTCTCCAGCCCTACTAATCTATATAAATAAAATTGTTCGTGTCTGTTTGTTTGTCTGTCTGTTTGTCTGTTCCACCATCACGTCGAAACGGCTGGATAGATCTCAACCAAACTTCATATTTAGAGTATACTCATCCCGGGGAAGGTTTCGATATCCACATCATTTCAAAATCTTTGAATACACGGGGGGTTTATAGGAAAACCAGAATGGTTTTTCCACCATCACGTCGAAACGGCTGGATAGATCTCAACCAAACTTCATATTTAGAGTATACTCCTCCCGGGGAAGGTTTCGATATGCATATCATTTTAAAATCTTTGAATACACGGGGGGTTTATAGGAAAACCAGAATGGTTTTTCCACCATCACGCCGAAACGGCTGGATAGATCTCAACCAAACTTCATATTTAGAGTATACTCCTCCCGGGGAAGGTTTCGATATGCATATCATTTTAAAATCTTTGAATACACGGGGGGTTTATAGGAAAACCAGAATGGTTTTTCCACCATCACGTCGAAACGGCTGGATAGATCTCAACCAAATTTCATATTTAGAGTATACTCCTCCCGGGGAAGGTTTCGATATGCATATCATTTTAAAATCTTTGAATACACGGGGGTTTATAGGAAAACCAGAATGGTTTTTCCACCATCACGTCGAAACGGCTGGATAGAACTCAACGAAATTTCATATTTAGAGTAAACTCATCCCGGGGAAGGTTTCGATATGCATATCATTTTAAAATCCTTGAGTACACGGGGGGTTTATAGGAAAACCAGAATGGTTTTTCCACCATCACGTCGAAACGGCTGGATAGATCTCAACCAAATTTCATATTTAGAGTATACTCATCCCGGGGAAGGTTTCGATATGCATATCATTTTAAAATCTTTGAATACACGGGGGGTTTATAGGAAAACCAGAATGGTTTTTCCACCATCACGTCGAAACGGCTGGATAGATCTCAACCAAATTTCATATTTAGAGTATACTCCTCCCGGGGAAGGTTTCGATATGCATATCATTTTCAAATATTTGAATACACGGGGGGTTTATAGGAAAACCAGAATGGTTTTTCCACCATCACGTCGAAACGGCTGGATAGATCTCAACCAAACTCCATATTTAGAGTATACTCCTCCCGGGGAAGGTTTCCATATGCATATCATTTTAAAATCTTTGAATACACGGGGGTTGATAGGAAAACCAGAATGGTTTTTCCACCATCTCGTCGAAACGGCTGGATAGATCTCAACCAAATTTCATATTTAGAGTATACTCATCCCGGGGAAGGTTTCGATATGCATATCATTTTAAAATATTTGAATACACGGGGGTTTATAGGAAAACCAGAATGGTTTTTCCACCATCACGTCGAAACGGCTGGATAGATCTCAACCAAACTTCATATTTAGAGTATACTCCTCCCGGGAAAGGTTTCGATGTGCATATCATTTTAAAATCTTTGAATACACGGGGGTTTATAGGAAAACCAGAATGGTTTTTCCACCATCACGTCGAAACGGCTGGATAGATCTCAACCAAATTTCATATTTAGAGTATACTCATCCCGGGGAAGGTTTCGATATGCATATCATTTTAAAATCTTTGAATACACGGGGGGTTTATAGGAAAACCAGAATGGTTTTCCCACCATCACGTCGAAACGGCTGGATAGATCTCAACTAAACTTCATATTTAGAGTATACTCATCCCGGGGAAGGTTTCGATATGCATATCATTTTAAAATCTTTGAATACACGGGGGGTTTATAGGAAAAGCAGAATTGTTTTTCCACCATCACGTCGAAACGGCTCGATAGATCTCAACTAAACTTCATATTTAGAGTATACTCATCCCGGGGAAGGTTTCAATATGCATGTCATTTTAAAATATTTGAATAGACGGGGTGTTTATAGGAAAACCAGAATGGTTTTCCTCCATTTTCTCTTATACTATTGATTTTCTCTAAACTTCGTTTACCGTACGTGAAACGTCTCTTCATTATAAACAACTTTCGTTATGTTCATAATTTACCTTACTCTTTACATGACGGAGAAATTTACAATTTTCTGCTGGTACCATGCTCTGCATTGAGTGACCGACAGACCGACAACGAACCTACAGGTTACCATGGCAACGTCTCTGACTGCATGCCAGCAGGTAAGTAACGTATTGCCATTTTCCTCATTATGCTTTTAAATTCGTGGTTGTTCCTTGGGTAGAAGGCAAGAGAGGCGTCAATCGGCCTATCTGCGGGATATTGGCGGAATATCGTTGGATGTTATAACCGCCTTCGAATAGATTAAGTAATAACACCATTAGTCATCTTCTTCTTATTTGTTTACCTAGGAATCAATGGACCTAAATTTCTCCTCTGTTACCGTTTTATTATATCCATAACTCACACTAGCATAATTTATTGAGGGGCATTTGATTTTCCAATACATTAACTTGGCATTTACATATTTGTCGTTATCCGGCTGTCCTCAGTTATAATCCATTTTCTATTACTTTCAACTTTCTTAACGGTATTATTTTCTTCCTTAATTACGCCGTATGTACGCGAGTGCTGCAAACTACTGGATGTATTTCCACCAATACTCATATTTAGAATACACCTGTCCTTGATAGGTTTTAGCGCAAATATTGTTTCTAAATCCCTGAAATGACTGGGGGTTTATACGAAACCGAAACAGTGATTTTGCACTTCCACAAAATACACTGACTGACAGAGCAAATGCAACACCAAGAAGGAGTGGTTCGAAAGGGATGAAAGTTGGGGGAAAAACAGAGACGGCACGGACGAATAATTGATGTTTATTTCAAACCGATATGCAGGTTACACAATGCGCACGGCATCGACTCAGTAGGATGTAGGACCACCGCGAGCGGCGATGCACGCAGAAACACGTCGAGGTACAGAGTCAATAAGAGTGCGGATGGTGTCCTGAGGGATGGTTCTCCATTCTCTGTCAACCATTTGCCACAGTTGGTCGTCCGTACGAGGCTGGGGCAGAGTTTGCAAACGGCGTCCAATGAGATCCCACACGTGTTCGATTGGTGAGAGATCCGGAGAGTACGCTGGCCACGGAAGCATCTGTAAACCTCGTAGAGCCTGTTGGGAGATGCGAGCAGTGTGTGGGCGGGCATTATCCTGCCGAAACAGAGCATTGGGCAGCCCCTGAAGGTACGGGAGTGCCACCGGCCGCAGCACATGCTGCACGTAGCGGTGGGCATTTAACGTGCCTTGAATACGCACTAGAGGTGACGTGGAATCAAACGCAATAGCGCCCCAAACCATGATGCCGCGTTGTCTAGCGGTAGGGCGCTCCACAGTTACTGCCGGATTTGACCTTTCTCCACGCCGACGCCACACTCGTCTGCGGTGACTATCACTGACAGAACAGAAGCGTGACTCATCGGAGAACACGACGTTCCACCATTCCCTCATCCAAGTCGCTCTAGCCCGGCACCATGCCAGGCGTGCACGTCTATGCTGTGGAGTCGATGGTAGTCTTCTGAGCGGACGCCGGGAGTGCAGGCCTCCTTCAACCAATCGACGGGAAATTGTTCTGGTCGATATTGGAACAGCCAGGGTGTCTTGCACATGCTGAAGAATGGCGGTTGACGTGGCGTGCGGGGCTGCCACCGCTTGGCGGCGGATGCGCCGATCCTCGCGTGCTGACGTCACTCGGGCTGCGCCTGGACCCCTCGCACGTGCCACATGTCCCTGCTCCAACCATCTTCGCCACAGGCGCTGCACCGTGGACACATCCCTATGGGTATCGGCTGCGATTTGACGAAGCGACCAACCTGCCCTTCTCAGCCCGATCACCATACCCCTCGTAAAGTCGTCTGTCTGCTGGAAATGCCTCCGTTGACGGCGGCCTGGCATTCTTAGCTATACACGTGTCCTGTGGCACACGACAACACGTTCTACAATGACTGTCGGCTGAGAAATCACGGTACGAAGTGGGCCATTCGCCAACGCCGTGTCCCATTTATCGTTCGCTACGTGCGCAGCACAGCGGCGCATTTCACATCATGAGCATACCTCAGCGACGTCAGTCTACCCTGCAATTGGCATAAAGTTCTGACCACTCCTTCTTGGTGTTGCATTTGCTCAGTCAGTCAGTGTATACACAACCAACGTTAATTTAAATCTACCTGCCTTGGTAGAAATTAATTTCTAAACCTTTTTTCTCATGTGCATCATTTCGATACGAGGATTAATAAGGGAGATATCATTAACGGACCGTTTTTTTTGTACAAGTCCCATCGGACTTAACTCACGAGCGGGTGCGTGTAAAGCGTATTCCTTACAACTTGAAAACTACTGAAGACATTCGAACCAAAATTCATATTTAGCATCCACCTGTCCAAAGGTAGGTTTTAAACGTAAATGATATTTCATGTTCCGGAATGGACTGGCGGTTTATAGGAACCGAAATGGTGATTTTATTCTTCCACAATATATACAGAACAAGACCAACCTGACTGGAAATCGACCAAACGTGATGGAATTCCACCTCTAAACCTTTTTTTTCATGTGCATTTTTTCGTCAGGAGGATTAATAAGGGAGATATCATGAATGGTCACTTTTGCAGGTTAAGTCCAGCGGACATAGCCAAAAAGGTGTTTTACATGGAGCAGATTCCGTATCTATATAAATCAAATCGTAACGACTGTGTGCCTCTACACTGACTATTTTGGCGAAATTTTCGTACAGCTTTCCGTTTAAGGGGTAATAATGACCATCTGCATAATTTTTGGTTTAGTTTCCTGAAAGTCCTAATTTTTACCCGCCTCGCCCAAAATCCAGATTGCGGCATAATCTGCCAGAAGAAAAAGAAGATAATTGAAATTTGACAAAATTATACGTTTTAGCCTGTAACGAACGGAAAACATCCAAGATCATTGAATTTTTCACTTTTTATCCCCGAAGAATATCGAAATATGCAGGAAATTTTAATGATGGTGCAGACCATCCGAAATTCCTATCACATAACAGATTGCACAATCTCCGTTCAATTTGGAATGATCTACAACCTTGGTCTTATGACTTTTTGCCGTATCTGTATCCCTTTTACGTTTGATTTTTCTCTATTAATGGATGTTAAGTCAATTTGGAATTTTCACATGCATAATTCATACCTTCGATTACTTATATGAAATACAGAATCATCAAACTCTTCACGAAAATTGGCCCACCCAGTAGCCATATATGAGCCAAATGCTATGTATGTAGCTGTCACATAATTATCCGAAAAGTAATGTAATGTGAGATAATCTTACAAGAACGTTACCCTGTTCCCCGTTTCTAACTCAATCTGACCCAAGAATAGATGACATATCATAGGACCAGCCATTTAGGCCACTAAATCCGGCGTGTCTTATGGTATAATCCTTTGTCGATATGACGTACGTTTAGTAGCAGTTAATCTGTAAATGAAGGTCTTCAATATTGTAAACACGCATATACTTTCGTATGTCGATCTATATATATTCACTGATGTCGATTTGTAGCGATCGAGAAAGGGTGGGTCTGCTATTGTAATCAGTACTCCCCACACCGACTTTGACTGGCAGTATGAAAGGGTTCCTTCTCCAACTCCTGTGTAACTGTCATTAGTAAGGAAGGTCTACAATTGTAATGAATAGTTCACTTCTCGATTTGACTTGCAGAAGGCAAGTGAGCATGCAGTTTTGTTTAAAACTCCCCTACCCGATTATGTTTGGCAGTAGGCAAGGGTGCCCGCCATTATAAAGAAATGTCCTCATCTAAAATGTGACTGGCATTTGGCATAGTGGCCTGCTATTTTGATGGAAACTCACCAACTTAGTGTGACTGGCAGTAAGCTGGCTGGAAGTATGAAAATGGGCCTGGCATTATAATGATAACTGTACAACTCAATTTCGAGTGATAGTAGGGTAATTGCCTGCCATTATAATAGAAACTCCTCAACTGTAATCTGTCTGGAAGTAGGAAAGGGGGCCTGCCATTTTAACGAAAACTCCCCAAATCGATTCTGTCCGCATAGTAGGCAATGGGGCCTGCAATTATAATGTAAACTTCCCAACTCGATTGTGAATGGCAGTAGGCAAGTGAGCATGCCTTTATATCACAAATCCATAACAAACACTTTACATTGGAAACAACGTACGGGGACCTCGCCATGCTCTTTCTCGGATAACGCTAAGAGACATGCAATTTTAAAACAATCTTATTTACTGCATGCACACTATTTACTTCGATATTCGAATACAATGTAGAATACCGTAGCGAAGCACGGATACATTCGCTAGTTTAATATAATATCATTTTACGCGATATCATTTGATATCAAGTTTATCCGCCATCGGCAATTATTTGTAATAACATATTTGTTCAACGTCAATCATTTGTAATCAAGGCAGTTTGGAATCATATTGTATATATGATAACATCGTTTTATTATTAAAATTATTATATTATGTAGGATAAGAATTCATTATGTTGTAAATACGGTCAATATGTTGAGACATAGTTGTTTTCATTTCATCTCATGTTTGTGTATACGGAGGGTTATCCTTGAAGCTTGGGATTTTGCGTTAGTCATGGGTTTATTTTATGACCAAGGCTAGTAAACAGCGACCCGTGCGCGAGGCTTGCAAGCTAGTCAGCAATATCATCGCCACGCCTTCTGGACTTGTCGAGGAAGAGAAGGGGAGTTGATGCTTCGATCTATCGAATCAGATACTTCGTTGTATATGAGTTTTGAGATTGAACTGTTACCAAGAGTGGGGGTGAGCCCGGATATATACTGATTCTCAACACGAGAACGGGACCTTAAGGCCGGAGAACCTTACGACCTTACAACCTAACTACGGATACTCCATCACTAGTACTTCTACTGTGAACATCTACTTTGTACGACGTGATTTGATTTTGAAACGGGATGTGGTCGCTCCGCGACATAGTTACTTTTGTACAATGTGTTGTCGCTTCGGTTATGTTATCGGATCTACGAGAAACGAAACAAGCTTATGGCTTGTGTGATATTCAGTAAATATTCTGGACGAAAAACTACGTTTAGTTCAAGTCTACGGAATTTTGGTACAAGTCTGTACCGTATAAATAGTATAGCTCAGTTGGTTTGAGATTTCTACTAATAGGGAAAAATTCATATCTCTGAATTTTCTCCTCTTACGATCAACGCTGATCAGTTTTTACAAGTATAGGGCCAATGTCTAATTTAAAGACTAGGCATGTAGGGAGTGTTAGTCCAGATAGCCCGTACCATATCAGAGAAGGAAGGAAGGATGTCCATGCAGCAGAGTCTACATCGAGAAGAAGAGAACGAGTAACCACGGAAACCAGATGACGTCAACGAAAGCTGTAATTGGTGAGCTTCAATTAGATAAAGCAAGCAATAGTAAATTCAGTAAATTCTAAATCCCTCCACGCTTTAAGGAAACTTTTCCGATTCATCTCATTTTTTTTGTATAATAAATTCATTTGTATTTTATATTGCGTTAATTTTCTTTCTTAAGCGATACTTAATGGTTAATTACTTAAAATCCTACCCCTGTGATTTAATTGTAAGTCTCTATGCTAGTAAATATAAATTTTGTTTACAGTTTTATTTAAAACTGTAACCATGGCGCCCAAACATAACATAGAGAAATGGGGAACCATGGAATGTTTATTGTTTCTATTTGCGTGGCAATTTGCGGGCAAGCCACAAATAGTTTATTTTATATTCATGTGTCCCAAGATTATAACTTTCATCTCCTCAAGTGTTTTGAAGAGGTGGAACAGTTACATTTGTCGCACCAACGTGGAGCTCGAAAACCATTAAGTATTCGTGGAAGGAAAGCAGTAAAAGTAGAGTCTGTGTTTGTGGGGGTTAAGTGAGTGTCCATATAATTGGTATGTGTGATTTGGGGGGAATCATGGCTGCACAAGGTGAAAAGGATATGAAATTACGTAGCGGAAACTTAGTAAAGGGAGGCGAGACACTGAATTCTAGGAATGTTGTAGATGAAAGTATTGAAGTAGATAAATCGGTAGAGAGTGGTGGGAACATGGAAAATAGTACAGAATCTGATGTAGCTAGGATGGAGGGCGAGAAAGGTAATACGAATAGTGATAAGAATATTGAACAACTGTTTGTGATGATGCAAGGGATATTTGAGCAAACGAATGATATCAAGAAGGAAGTAGAGAGAACGAAAACCGAAATTAGCAGAGAAATAGAACAGACTAAAACCGAAATTAGCAAAGAAGTAGAGAAAATACAGACAGAGATTAAAGAAAATAGAAAGGAGATAGAACAGACGAAAACGGAAATTGGCAGGGAAGTGAATGCTAGGATGGATGCTTTAGATCATAGATTAGATGAAGCACTAGAGCAACAGAAACTTTTTGAGAATCAGTTAGCGGAACAGGAGATGAGACGTAGCCAACATGAGAAAGAGGTAGAAAGTAAGTTAACTGAACATAGGAGCGAAGTAGACCAGCAGATCACAGCAATTAATTGTAAAATGCAGGAACAAGTAGGAGAAGTTAGTAAAGTTAGAGAAGAAGTACAACAACAATACGATGATCTGTGTGGTAAGGTAGAGATTAATGCCAAAATATGTAATGAAAAGTTTAAGAAAGCAGAGGAAAATGCTATTGAAATTAAAGCCACCAAGGAAAGACAGGAACACATTGCAAATGACATAGAAACTAGAGAGAAAAGAATTAATGAACGTATTGAGAGGTCGGAGGCACTAATACGTAAAGAAATCAGAGAAAAGCAAGGTAATATAGGAAGTCAGTGCCATGGTACAAATTTCATATATGAAACTGAACTACCTAAATTTAATGGGAGGCAGACGAACCTTTAGATTTTTTAAACACTGTTAAGAAACGGTTTGAAAAGCGAATCGAAGAAGGAATAATTGAATGGGAAGAAGCGTTAGAAATAATTGGTAAAGCTTTTATTGGGGAAACGAAATCATGGTTTGCGGTGTATAAGAGCATCATGACCAGTGTGGTAGAATTCCAGAAATATTTCACGGAAAAATTTAGGAGTGAAGCTATACAAAGCAGGGAAGGAGAACGCATTTTCTTTGGGAAATTTAGGCCACACGAGGGAGTTTCTATGAACGAATATTTTCTAGCCCACGTTATGATTTGTAAAAACGTAGATGGGATGTCAGCGGAGAGAGATATTGTAAAGTTATTACTCAGACATTTTCCGAACAAAATCCGCGAAGCTAGCTGTATGCAACAGATAGAGTCTATTCAGGGAATGGAAAGATTGCTAGCAAGTTTCGATGCGTTAGGAAATAGTAATAGTACACGTGAGCACACAAACTATCAGACACCACCCAGAAGACAAGAACACAATCACCGTGGTCTGTTTCAACCGAGAGAACAACCTGTAGGCAATCAGTCACACCAGCAAAATAGGAATGTTCAGAGGGAACGAAATGTAGAGGAAGGTACAAGCCGAAATCAGGATACAAGGAGACACAGTAATTTAAACTGATAGTAGACGATAATGAGAGATCAGATTATCAGTCTTCAGAACATGTTGCGAGAAATTGTGTAATGACGCACATGAGTTATGATCTCGATGTTAGAGATGAGTTATTAAGGGAGGTGGAAGTGAATCAAGTCGATGTTGGTAGTAAAAGTGAGAACCCCGTTGTTACGATCGTTATATGGAGGGCGCAGTATCAGGCTTTATTGGATTCAGGCAGTCAAAGATCATGTGTAAGTGTGAAGTGGTATGAGGACAGAAAGAAGGAGAATATTGAGATTGAGGAAATGCCTGTGAAAACCACATATATCGTCACTGCTGTAGGTAAACGATCCAAGCAAATATGTTAACAATTTGCCATACCTATTTGTATTAACGGGAAGTAGAAAATTCAGATCTGTCTTGTTATTCCGAATCTTATATTTGATGTTATCTTGGGATCTGACTGGCTAAGTTTATACTCAGCTCGGCTAGATTACAATGAGGCGATAGTATATTTAAGGTGGGATAATGAGGATGTTAAAGTCACGTGGGATGCTGAAGTTCAGACGAAAGTGGAGGTTTGTAACATGTGGTGTGTTAAAGAGGTTTCAAAAGATGAAGAAGAGAGAGCGGATTTTAAGTTGTGTGAAGTGTGGTTAGAGGAGAACCAAGATAATGCTTTGAGAGAAGCGGTAGATAGTAGCAATTTGGAAGAAGGTCAGAGGGACCGATTGTTGTATGTGTTGAGAGAACACAAGGAAGTATTTTAATCGAAACCTGGCAAAACACATGTGTATGAACACTCATTTTCAGTGCTGGATAAAAGTATATTCGCTGGACCGAGATATCCGATACCACATAAATATGCTAAAGCGGTAGACAATCAAATTGAAGCTATGTTAGAGGATGGTATTATTGAAGTTTCGAGTAGTGAGTGTGTCAATCTTTTATTGAGTAAAGCGACAGGTCTTAGTTGCAGTAAGATTATTAGTGACAAGTATGTTCAGGAACTAGGTACGCCTCGGAGGTTATTATCTGATAGCGCTTCTCAATTTACCTCGAAGAAGTGGAAGGCTGTGATGACAGAGTTAGGTATCACACATGGTTTTTCCTCAACTAGGAATCCGCAAGGGAAAATGTGTGAACGCACGATGAAGGAATTAGGTAGGATGTTTCGATCTTTAGTTCATGACAAGCACACTGCGTGGGTTGGTTCTTTAGCGTTGATTGAGAAATGGATTAACATGGTTCAGCATGATAGTACGAAATTCACCCCATTAGAGGTTCATTTTGGCAGCAATCCAAGGAATGAGCTGACAAAAGTACTAGGTATTACACAGGAACCTCAGCGGGACTCTCAGATATATGTCAGATTAGCGAGAGAGAATTTGATTAAAGCGGCTGAGAAGCGTAGCAGACAGCAGAAACGTCAGGTGTTAGACGAATTTCAGGTAGGAGATTCTGTTCTGTTACGTGTTCCCATGCTCTCGTCCAGTGAAGAGAAAGTGACGAAGAAATTCTTTTTGTTGTATCAGGTCCATTCCAGATTCATTGTCTTGTTGGTCCTTGTGCATACAGATTGAAAGATGGTAATCGTGTCATGTTGGGCACTTATAATATTCGCACTCTGAGACGATATATTTCTGCGAATTAAGTGTAATGTCTCCCCGATGTTGTTTTGACAACATAATATGTACGCGAGTTGGAAAACGTGAATTCATGTATAGGTTGTGAACCTAGACCTGACACCATTGTAGAAGCCATGAGTAACTTGGGATTTTTTTTGAAACTGCAGAAGGAAATTAATGCAATAATTTTCTTAGTAATATTTTTTGCAATGAAAACTTCTCATGTGCTGATAACTGTGAATAATTTGCCATCGGTTGCTCTTTTAGATTCAGGTGCTGCCGTATCCCTTATTAGTTTACCATTTTTTGAATCATTAAAAGCTCATTTTCCTCATTTGCAGTATACTCCATCTTCTCGGCAATGTATTTCCGCATCAAACCAACCCCTTCATGTCCTTGGCACTATATCTTCTTTCATTTGTCCATTTTGAGCTTTCTATACTTGTATTTTTTTCTTTTCCTTTTGCTCACTCCGTTCTGCTCTCTCTACTCACCCTCGCCCTATGTCTGACTCTCCCATATATAAATTTTGGGAGTTTTATATCCCATTTTTGATTTCTAATATGGGAAACTTTACTTTAAATTACATATATTGTCCTAAAACATCTATCATTATTGCATCTCTCTGTATATATGTATTAAGGCCACTCCTTTTTTATTAATGTATATATGTATATTTTTGTAATTCTCTCTTTCAATCCATATCACTTTTCTCTTCCTTTTTCTATATACCCCTTTTTCCCCCTCTTTATCTCTCTATCCCATCCCATCCCTTTTTCCCTTTCTTCTCTTTTTCCTTTTTTTATTTCGCTGCTTATGCCTGTTTGGTTTTTGCTTTCCGTTTCTGCTTCATCGTTCTACGAGTTCCGGCTATGGTACCTTCTTTGGTCAACATGGGAATTTCTTCTACTCCTCTGCATCATCGTCGTCATCTCCCCCATCCTTCGATTTCGCCGAGTGGTGGGAATATGTTACGACCGCTCTACTACATCTTACCTTCTGCCTTCTGTCGCATTCTACCGTCCATCTGCTTGCTCGCCCAGCTGTTCACTGACTGGCCTGTTCTCCGGCACTGTTGCTGCTCCCTCGTTGTGACGTCACACCTACGTATTTTTCATCGAGTAACTTCTCGAATCTCTTCACCACGTATATAAGCAAGCTATTCCTTAGTTTCCCCGGTCAGACATTGAGATGGAAAACAACACGAGCGGAGAGAGCGGAACTGTTCACTAGCGGCTGGCCCGTTGTGACGTTTTACCTACTTTTAATTTTGTGAATAGCTGCGTTGTTTATCAACAGATTGGGTGAGCAAAATGTTACAACTTTTTATATCTTTCGTGGTTTTTATCAAGATTTGAACTTTGAATGTTAAATTATTTGGTGGCTTCATGGTCTCCATTCTAACTGAGTCCTTCAGACTGATACCTTTATCTATCTCATACACCAAAATAAACTGTGCTTGGACAAGTGATAGAAGTGTTGCCACATCCTGGACTTTTTCTACAGGCCCGAGTGGTCGCTTACATTGCCAACGTGATAGCGTTTAAGCAGCCTGGATGGATTTCCCCCCCTCCTTTTCCTCTTTTCTTCCCTTCTCACTCAGTTTTCTTTTTCTTTCCCTTTTTTCTTTTCCGGTATTGAGTGGTAAAAATTTTGCCTCCCGACGTGCTTTAATTCTCTTGCCCTCTTTTGGGTTTCAAATGAAGATTGTAAGGGTGGCCTTAAATCATTATTTTCAGATATACTAATGTGCCCCCCCCTTTAATTCTTAACCAATGTGGTTTAAAAAAAAACAGGTAGTAGTAAATTTAAATAGGTGCTAAGTTAATTCTGGTTTTTTTTCTGTCGAACTCTGGTCTTGGGCTTTTCTTGAAAATCATAATCGTTATTCCCAAGAATTCTTAATTATTATTCATATTGATTGTATTTTGGTTATCAAACGGGCTGAGCCCTTGCTAAATGTTTGTAATTCCCATTCTTTGTTTGTTATACACTGCCTATTCTAGTCATTTGAAGTTTAAATAAAATTTGTTTTAAATCAATTCACTTTTCTTACATTTGGTTCGTTGTACGTTCTCTCTCACTCTTTACCTTTTCCTTCTCTTTTTTTTGAACATTTGTACTTACCACGGACAGCCCTCTCGGTTAGCCCGCCGTGGCGTCCACTGGCTCTGCTGATTGATGAATAATAAGTCTGATATACTAGGTTTGACCCAACGAGGCATCATGCGCATGCCTTTCCGTGGTCCGACAAGTCACCACCAGTGAAACAACATTTGCTTGCTTCTAGCGTTATGGTGTCCTAATGATTACCGTTTGACGATCTTTGATGTTGTGGGTCGACCATCCTATCATGATCTATGCCAAGATTTTCGTCCTTTTAGCCATTTGTATGAACATAATATTTATTAGCACCCCACATTGACAAATACGCCACAACCTCCTCTAGAACGTCACCTCTGTTTTGAGACACACTTCACCAGTTTTAGAGTAAGACTTACAGTGTACCTCCACAAAACATCAGCTCTGTTATGAGATACACTTCACTAGTCTTAGAGTAAGACTTACAGTGTACCTCCACAAAACATCAGCTATGGCTCGTGACCACTTCAGGCAGCACCTTTCTCTCCTTACCTTTAAAATGTCAACAGACGCAATTTTCAATGGTCCATGATTGTGCGGGTTAGCTCCCTTTCGCATACTAGCACACACAATATACTGTATATACCTACATTGGGTCTCGTAGCTATTAGCTTGCATTCGGGAGAAGGTGAGCGCGAATCCGACCGCCGGCAGCACTGAAGATTGTTTCTGTGTTTTCCCGTGTTCACACCACGCTAATACTGGGGCTGTACCTTAATTAAGCCCATGGCTGCTACCATCCCAGTCCTATAATTTTCTCATCCTTACGTCACCGTTAGAGTAACGTTAAACCACTAGTAATAACGCTATTAGCCTGAAGGCCAGGGCTCTATTACCTGAACTATTCTGCTGTGCCCGCTCAGTCACATAGAGGAGGGGATGACCGTTCTTAAGTACAAGGACTGATATTCAACCAAAAAATCAACAGTAAGGTGTGGAATACACCAATTTATTATAAAACAGATTTTATCCAAAAGATGAAGTCATCAAATAAACTATTTTCTTTTCCTATGATGAGAAAAGAAATCACTAATAAAAGTTTCACCAGTCAATAGCATCAGCTGGACCTTCATTACTTTACAAAAATACAAATCTAAATAGTCCTTAGTAGGTAATTTATTCGAATGCGAAAAGTAATTTAGTTTAATAATTTCTTCTTATACTCTTTTAAATCATTTATCTTCGGCTGAAAGAAATTCTTAAATAGTAACTTCGAAAGTGAAAATCCTGAACTCATCGATATTCAAAGAAATAAATTACAAGTTTTAGAATTTACTTCACAAACACTTATTAAATCTAAGTGTTGCAAAAAACAGAGTTCCGACTTAATTTTTGCTGAAATAATCGTTGATGGTATAAATGTTGATTCCCATAGGGAAGCTGCAATATTTGTCCCGAATGAGAAAATTTATGATACCAATATTGTTGGTCCGTTATTGGACATTGCCTCCACGGTATGCACTAGCCATGCGTCTTGGTAGGTGTGCTATTTACCAACTGATGACCCCTAATTAGCACACTGGGGCGAAACGCTGGCAACCAGGACTGAGTTAGCTGGAAAATTTAAAATGTCCACTAACGGACCAACTATATTGTTAATAATCATTGTCAGTAGTCATTAATGATTAATAAATAATAAATTTCCATTTTCTTTGCAATCATTTAAGAAAATGCTAGAAAAACTACAGGGAGAGAATCTGCCATCTGGGTGACTGCCCTGAATGCAGATCAGTAGTGATTATTTGATTGATGTAACAACTGTTAAAATTTCATTAAATCGTTTGAAAATATGTTAGGATATCACTGAATTAACATTTCAACTTCAAATTTATATAAAGCAATTAAGAACGTAAATTTTTCCCGTAATTAGAGAAAAATAATTCAGCTCAGAAAAATTGTAACAACGCTGACATCTCACATTTGTGACTGTCATAACCACAAATAAATCACAAAATGAAAATCAACGATTTGCTAACGAAATAACCAAAAACATCAGGATAGACACAGTGCACACATTACGTATATGCTGGTTTACAAACCTTTCATAAAAGTGGTTCTAACTCAGTTGTTATTATTGTTCTGAGGTATCTGTGGAATGCAGAGAGGTGAAAGAAGGTGTGGGCTTGAATGGGTCTAACTACAATATCAAAATTTGAATTAAAACTTTAAAAGATTATATTTTTTTTTTAGACTATCAAACTTAACAATTTTTTTCACTGAGTGAACATAACAACATGAGAGGTACAATTAGCAATCTTGAAACAAGACTTGGAAAAATCCAAGCTTAGTGAATTTTACAGCTTTAGGGCTTCAAGCCCTTAGTTTAGAAATTTTTAGATACCGGATCCCGTTTACAAAATTCACCAAATCTCAATGAATAGACAGGGACGGAAATATCCGGATTTAAGAGCACTTGCTCCAGAAGTTACAATATTTAGCCTTCCAGAGGCACCTCTCACTATTACAAAAATTCGAAAAGAGCTTACATGCTCTCGATTTCTTACAGCCCACTCAAGGCAACATTACATGAAAATCTTACACTCTCTGGCCTCACAAGGCCAACCTACTGGGCCTTTGCGGAAAAAGATCAGGTTAAATGACTGGCCCGAAAGAAAAACCTAATGGAGGCGTACACTTGCGCTCCTAGATAATGACATATCAAAACCCTAACAGGGCTCTGGGGCCGATGGAACAGGGGCTAGTCTCAAGCTACTGAGGTTACTCGCATGGAAATAAATTTAATATATTACACTAAGAAAACAGTTACGAAATCGTAGTCACCTCAAACCAAGATGAAGGGGAGCTCGAGAGGGTAACTCACTCTCTATTCCCGATTTACAGTTAGAGACTTTATGAAGTTTTACATTAGCCGAAAGAAAATTTACATTTTAGAAGAGTTTTGTTACATAGTAAAAAGTCCCGCCTCCTACCTTAACACACACACACACTCAGCAAGCCGACGATCAAGAGACGAGGAAGCTTGAAAATCCGCAACTTATATACCCTCAGAGAAGGTTCGAGAGGATTCTGGACTAATCCGGACACATTCTCTCCTTTTTTTTGACTGAACATAAAAGTTACACTCAAAACCGAACAAGAAGCCTGTGATAGGCTGAAAATTAATTACAGACAATTTTCATTGGCCAGATTCAAAACTGGCGGAATGAGACAGAAGTATTACAAACCTAGAATTACACAAAAACAAATGAAAGTTGAGAAAACCTATAAACACAAAATTTCTTTCAATAACAACTTCCTTTACCTTGCACCAGAGTGCATGACCATAGTTTTTTGGTAGTGACATCTGTGGAAAAATGTCCAAACTTCTTGATGTACAGCAAAAACAAAACCAAGAGAAATCCAATCAGTGTAGGAAACTTCACAATAACACAGTTACTTAATATTTCAGTAGTGACATTTCTGATTAAAGTCTCAAATTTATATAGTAACAATTTCACATTTTGTTGGATAGAGGAGTTCATTAAGGCGCTTATCTTCAAAGTGCGGTGTTGAGGTGTACCACCCGGAACAATTATTATTATTATTATTATTATTATTATTATTATTATTATTATTATTATTATTATTACTATTCCGGGGTTTCGTGGAACGCAGAGGTGAAAGAAGGTGCCGGGGTGAATGGGTCTAACTACAATGTCAAGAATTGAATTAAAACTTAATCTGAAGGTTATATTTTCAGAACTTCAAACTTAACAATTTTTCATATCAATGTTACAGGTACACATATAATTCTTAAACCAGATTAGGAAAAATCAAAGATTCAGAACTTTAACACTTTGGGATTTAAGCCCCTAGTTTTACAATTTCCTGAGCTACAAGCTCAAAATTACAAAAGAGCACAAATTATTCAGGGGCAGAAATCCCCTAATTCAATAGCACTTGCTCTCCAAAATTTTAATACAATTATTGTTATTATTATTATTATTATTATTATTATTATTATTATTATTATTATTATTACCATGGAATGAATAACGTCAAGAGTAATCCCATATCAAATTGAAGATCATTTAATGTCAAATTCTCCATTAATGATGATATCGTACAATTAGTCTGTGACTGAAACAAATAGTCACTCATTTGATCGATCATGATACTCGAAAGAATATCAACAAAGTTAAATCAGATTATCTTGAATAAGTGAATGACATGAGCTGAATGAATGCAATAGAATTCCTATCTCTGTTTGATAGCAGGGCCTGAAGGAAGTCCCAACGAACAAGGTATGGCAGAATAACAATATTTAAGTGATTACCCCTGCATGTGAAGTGTAGGGAGGATTCCTGCGGCTTTCGTTAGCAAGTAACTGTTAGGGCTGTTTTCACTATTATAATATAGGTTCTCCTGGGCGGTCTTCGGACTTAAATTAAATCCCCTAATGGGAATTAGTCTACATATAAAGTAGGACAGTGTCGTGAAGAGTAAGAGCAATGGGGCACGTTGGGCAGCAGGTGTCTCTACAAGGTGTCATGTTGACGAATGACCTACTACAAACACAATAAACGGAACATCTGACTAAATATTTTCCATGTAAGTTGCTCTAAATTTGTGATAATTTGGCGCTTCGTCTCCAAACAATTAGTTACGACCTACTTATCGTTCTTTTGTTTCAAGTAATATTAAAACTTGCTCAACAGCGCAGCAATCAATCAATCAATCAATCAATCAATCAATCAATCAATCAATCAATCAATCAATCAATCAATCAATCAATCAATCAATCAATCAATCAATCAATGATCTGCATGTTGTCCAGGCCTATCAGTTGTTTACCTGGCCTTTTGAAAAATGGTTTCAAATAACTTGGAATTTTATCCAATATTCTCCTTAATACATTATTCCAATTCCTATTCCTATAAATGGATATTTGCCCCAATCTTTCCTCTTGAATTCCAACTCTATCGTCATATTATAATCGTTCCTTCCTCCACTCAAGCTTCTTCGTCTATTAATGTCATTTTAAGACTTTTCTTCCTTGATAGGTCGGAACATACCGCATAGTCGAGAAGCTCGTCTCCTTACTCCATGCTGGCAACATTTCCGTAACACTACTCCCTTGTCGAAAATCATCCAGAACATCTCGTGCTTCTCATTTCAAGTACTCCAGGTGAGGACCCCGTACACTGGAACTATACTCTAATTGGGGTCGTACCGGTGACTTATACGTCTTCACTACGACTCCTGAATATCCCGATAACCATGTGAGGAGATCTATTACTTAATGTGATTGCTCCAATGAAGAACTCCTAGGTACATACAATGATGCTCACCCCATCAACATAGTAATTAAAACTGAGAGAAACTTACAACCTGACTCTTCGTCCCGTTTACCATCACACAACATTGTCTAAGTCACAATCCAGTAACTTATTTACTAACCATATACAGCTTAACATCTGCAAAATGACTTATGTTTGATTCCAGTATTTTGTCCATATCATTTTTTTGTGTATATATTTATTTATTGAACATTGAACATTACAGGCTGTTCGCCCCGATACATGTTCACAGTGCTATAATACAAGAAACAGAAAGAACCATAAAATAAAATAACTAAACAATTAAAACAGTTCTATAAGCACACCAACTAATCTACTGAGCTGTCCCCTACATGGGCGGATGACCAGTCCACATGTAAGGGTCAACCCTGCAATCCTGTCAACTAACTTGGTGGTCCCTCACACGAGCGGTATACCAGTCTACATGTAAGGCACCACCCTAGACTAATTCTACTAATTTGCCTCTACTAATAACAAAAGGAACCAATAAAATAAACAAAAAAGAAAAAACAGTATAAGCATAACTATACCAACTAAATCTACTGACGGCCTCTTACATGGGCGGATGACCATACCACATGAAAGTGCCAACCTTATAACCATAAAAACTAATCTAAGGTAAAACAAGAGCCAAAATTAAGCATCTACCCCTACTGCCCGGCCGTGTCATCACCCCTGGTGAGAAGAAGCCACCCTCCCGATGATGACACGACCGGCCCTATCTACTAGGCCCTAATAAGGGCCCCCACAACTTACCAGATGACCGTGTGTCCCTCTCACCATTCCATTGCGGCCTGCCGCGTAAAGCTGAAGCCGCTCTCTTTCCTACCAACTAAAACTACTGGGTGGACCCCCACATTGGCGGATGACCAGTCCACATGTGAGGGCCAACCCTACTTCCCTATATTCTTACAACATACTTGGTGGCCCCCCGCACGAGCGGGATACCAGTCTCCATGCAGGGTACCACGCCCAGTCTAACTCTACTAAGTTGGCACTTACATCTTTCGGGTGGGCCCGTCCCACCCCTTTTTAACGGTTATATCCTGAGTCCCCTTTCCCCTCATTCCTATCTTAGTACCTCTAATTATTAACTAATACTATTCTTCCTACTATCTCCTGCTCAATATGATTCCTGGTTTACATATAATCCAATATACATAGGAATGTATATTAAGAATAAAACCTAACTGCACTGTATAGGGGTACATATCTTCCCTCATAATTAGTGTCAGCAACACTTCTCCATGATCCATTTTGTTGCACACACACATGGCAGATCGTTAAGTCATATACTAACTACTTCTAACTCTAAGACTCCTAAACCCTAAGAGCAGCATTGACCCGATCCTTCTTCTATTTTACTCACACATATTTTTTTTGCCGCACATAAGAATTTATTTAAATTACCAGCTCTTAACCATTCTTTCACTACCCAATTAATAATTTTATGATCATCCCCCTGCTTAAATATGGTTTGCTCTTCTTGATTCAACAGTTTATTTCTCACTTTATCTAGAGCCACACATTCTTTCACCAAGTGTAGATCATTTGCCACTTTTTCACATAATATACACCGTGACTTGTCCGCTCTTCTTATCCATCCCCTATTTTTATGCAGCCCCAATAACCACCATACCATTCCTCTTCTCTCTGCTCTGTTTACCTTGGTGATGCTTATTCTTGTTATTTTGGCAATTTCATAATACAGGCTAAGGGAACACTTCTCCCTACCTTCCTCTATCAAGCGCTGTCTTTGGATGTCTTTAACTCTCTCTACTATCTCACTCAGTCTACAGCTCTCTTTCCCGTGCCAGACTGTCCTCCAGATATACCCCATACCAATCCTATTCACATACTCTTTAACTCTCGTCAACCAACACCCCTTATACATATATTTCAACTGTTGGATATATGCTGCTTGTAGGACTGCACCCCCTTCTCCTAGTTTAAGTCTCATCCAATATTTTAGTACTCTTTTCACACAATCAGCTTCAATACACTCCCCACACATAAGTAGTGCCCCGGCATTAGCCGTGCATTGTGGTAATTGCATTATTATTTTACTGAACCTGGATATAATCTGTTTCAACATGTCTTTTTTGTCCTCTAAACCCCATAGCTCCACCCCGTACAGAGCTCTGCCCAGCACCAGCGTTTTCAAAACCATTCTCTGCAGACTGTAATTTACACCAGGGAATTTTGACTCTAGGATGTTGACCACCGAAAGTGCTGCGGTTCCTTTCCACTTCGCTGCCCTCACTTGGTCGTTCCAGTCTCCTTTCCTGTTTAAAATTACCCCCAGATATTCTAGTTTGCTTACCTCCTCAATCTTCTCTCCCTGTACCGCCCATATCCTTTCATTCTTCCTTCTCTTAGTTTCACTTACTACCAACACCTTCGACTTACTTCCATTGATTTTCAGGGACCACTTCCTTGCAAAATCCTCAACCATGTTGAGGCTTTTCTGTAAGCCTCCCCCTGTCAGGGCAAGTAGGATCACATCATCTGCAAATATTAAACCTGGTACCTCAAGCCAATTTACCGCTGGCACAGCCCAGCTATCTCTACCGTGGCCCTGGAGGATGTCATTAATGAACAGGAGAAATAATATGGGCGATAATTTACAGCCCTGTTTCAGACCTACCTTACACTCTATTAGTTTGCTCAACCGATTGTCCTCCAATCTAGCCCTACAATATACCTTCCTATATATAGCTTCAATCGCTAAGATCATTTTCCTAGATACCCCTACGTTCCCTAATTTTTCTAATAAAGCTCTTCTACTAACCGTATCAAATGCTTTCTCAAAGTCTATTGCAGCTATGTACACTTTCCCCCCTTTTCTATCCAGATATTTTTCTATGATCATCTTGACAGTCATTATGCTATCTGTTGTTCTGCGACGTCTCCTAAACCCCCCTTGGTAGACTGACAATATCGACTGACTCTCCGCCCAGTCGCTTAGCCTATTCGCTTGTATCCCTGTGTACACCTTACTCAACGAGTCTAGCAGTGCTATTCCTCTATAATTCTTTGGTAGATTTCTGTGTCCTTTCTTTTTGTAAATAGGACATACTACACCAACTTCCCATTCTTTTGGGTAGTTCCCTCCTTCGAAAATCTTGTTAAAAAGTTTAACTATACCATCTACTATCTGAACGTGCTTACCTATTTCCTTCCAAAAACGTTATTTATTCCATTACATCCTCCTGCTGATTTACTCTTAAGATTACTCAGTACCCTCATCACTTCTTCCCTCGAGATCTCTTTATCCAGTTCCTGGATGCGTACCTCTTGATTTTGTCCTCCTGCCATTTCCATATCTACCTTTTCCCATTTATCTTCACCACCTAGCAGCTCCCGAAAATAATCTAACCATTGCTCGTCCGCTATATTCGGTTTGCTAACCTTTTTCCCTCCTTTGTTGATTTTATTAATTCTGTCCCATACTCTTTCCACTTGATTCATTTTACATTCCTTGTTTATTAGCTCTGTTTGCTCTTTCATCCATATTCTTTTTCTCTCTGCAATTTTTAATTTATATTATTTTCTTAGGTTGCAGAACGCTATTCTTTCTTGGCACCCTCCCTTCTTTCTAAACTCTTTTAGTGCCACTATTACTGCTTTTCTTTTTTCTTTACATTCATTGTTGTACCAGCACTCTTCATTGTTATTCGATCTTTTAGGGACTCTATTCACCTTTGCCACTCTTTTAATTGGGTATTCGATTAATTCAAGCGCTTTATCAGTCTTACCTTCTCTCAGTGCCTCTTCCCATCCAATCCTAATTATATCCAGCTCCTTTTCTAAAAGGGCATTTATCTCCTGTGATGTCTTTTCCGTCCACCTGTACTTAGTGAGGCTAATGCCCTTCCCCATGCATCCCTTTGCCTCCTCCTCGTCCTCTATTTTCCCCTCGCTTCTTTCTAACATTACCCATACTGGTGCATGATGGGACTCGGCCCAGTCTCCAATCTGTATCTTTTTGATATACTCTAACATGTCCTCTGTGCACAATATTATATCAATCACACTCCCCCCCCTGTTCCGTAATGAAGGTTAGCTTACCCCTTCGATCTCCTTCCCACCAGCCATTCAAAATATAAAATTGGCCTGTCGCACATAGCTCCAATAGTTTTGATCCATACCCATTCCTTTCTTTGTCTGCACTTTGCCTTCTTACCCTCATCGTCATCTCGTCTTCTTTACTATAGACAGGGCACAATTCTCCTATCCTGCTAGGGGCAATGTAGGGGATAAAATAAGAGACAAGTGGTCTAGTGTACTGCAGAAGAACCCAGGTTATTCAGTGCTGAAAAGGGTACATCAGGTAATGGATGGGGAAACAGTAGACTTACTAAGTGAAATTGAATTTAAAAATGTAGGTAAATTTTCCTATGCCCCTCTAACATCTGTGAGTGTGGAGCGCTCTTTTTCTGCTTTCAAAATGATTTTAAGAGACAAAAGACAGCCTGATTGTGGAAAATTTGGAGAAGATTATTGTTATATACTGTGAAGCACACTACGATTGAAAGTACAGTAGGAATGTTCCTCACAAATAATAAACACATACTCCATTCTCGTTTACACCGTTATTGGATGCCTACAGTGCTGTAATTGTGAACAGCGATTTTAGTATTAAGGTTTTAGATCAGTACTGATAATGATATATCATATAATCCATAACCTTCTTGACACATGACTTTTTTATGTTTTTTAAATGTCTTTTTTATTCTCTCTTAATTTTGCAGTTATTTCGGTTAAGAATAGGGATACCACATTTGTTAAAGTAAAAAAGTATCACGTTACAGTTTAAGTGTATATTGTAATATTTTAAAGTCTATTTCTTGCCTATCCACACATTTTTAAAACATATTTTAAGTGCCTATTTTCTCTTTTAAAAGCCTACTTACTTGTTTTAAAAGCCTATTTTAGGCGCCTAAAACTAATTTTTTTAGAGCCTAAAATCCCAGGTCTAGTTATCACATCAGGAAAATGGGAAAGATAGGTCTGAAGCTGTGCTCTTATTTGTGATTCGTGGACCATAATTGTATTGAAGGTATTCCTCCGATAAGACCATGGGATTCCTCTTGCTAGTACGGTAAAAATCCGACCACTTACTTACTGCTTCTTCCGCCAGTGGAAAACTCTGAAACACCTCTTATGAAGGAAACAAAGCGCTTCGCGTGGATATTCAGGGCGAAGATTTCCGGTTTGAATTTTTATCTCTACGGTTCCGGGATATGATAAAGCATTTTTGGTTTGCAAGCCGATACACGACAGTACGACCTCCTGATTTTGTACTGACGGTGAAATATTGTATTGAAACGACGGAAAAACAATGTGAAAACCAGCGCGGAAAGAAGTGGGTATGGTGCAAGTCGATATCTGTTACCTCTGTTTCTTGTTTATATCCTCCATTGATTAGATGAGACGTGAGAGAGAGAGCATTCCACACAGTTCTCCACAGCCCAACTGGGCCTCACTATCGTCCAGCCTTGCTCTGGAAACTGGAAGCAAGTCTTCTACTAGCACCACAGCACTTCTCTTTGAGTTAAAACCAGAAATAGTTTACTCAAACAGAAATCGTTCAACTTTATTACAGGTGCAATTCTCATCGTACCTAAACAGCAAACTGTATGTGTGCCTCTGGGACACCTGATCATCAACCAAACCGCTTAGGGCCATGTAGCTATTAAGGAGATAGTGGGATCGAATCCCTGCCCTGAAGATAGTTTTCTGTTATTAACCATTTTCACACCAGGCAAACATTGTAGCTGTATCTTCATTAGGCTACGGCTACAATCTTCCCAAACTTAGTACTTATCCATCCTTGCTGCAACAAAACTTTCGATGTGTTAGTAAAATGTAAATGTGAAACAACCCGCCCACCCGTCTGTGACCATGATCCAGGGGCTGATTTCCCCACCATTCCAGTACTGTATAGCACTCCACCCTGATAGTAGTCAACACGCCCACCCGTCTGTGACCACGATCCAGGGGCTAATTTCCCCACCATTCCAGTACTGTATAGCACTCCACCCTGATAGCAGTTAACACGCCCACCCGTCTGTGACCATGATCCAGGGGCTAATTTCCCCACCATTCCAGTACTGTATAGCACTCCACCCTGATAGCAGTTAACACGCCCACCCGTCTGTGAAGATGATCCAGGGGCTAATTTCCCCACCATTCCAGTACTGTATAGCACTCCACCCTGATAGCAGTTAACACGCCCACCCGTCTGTGACCATGATCCAGGGGCTAATTTCCCCACCATTCCAGTACTGTATAGCACTCCACCCTGACAGTAGTCAACCCGCCCACCTCTCTGTGATCACGTACGGAACGTACAGAATCCAAATCTCTAACTTTCTTCTTCTCCTTCGAGGAATTGGCTAGAAACTATTTCAAGGGGGTACCTAATGAAACCCACGGAGGAGTGCGTTAATTCTATTATAAAAATGGAAAATTATTTTTGTCCTTCAAGGGAAACTCTATTAAGAAATGTCGAGGTGTTTTTAAATTGTTAAATGAAAAAAATCCCTACATGGACGATTTTGTTGTTTTGTTTTTATAAGAAGCAGGACGTTTATAAGGATAAAAACATAAACAAACAAACGTAGACATTGAGTTCTTACAAGAGGTGTAAACGTACTACTAACGAACTTAGGAAAAGTGTGTAATAATTAAGAAAGTGGTTAAATAAAAAGAAGCAAATATTAAGAGAAAAGCCAGTCAAATCGTGACCCCTACCACCTAGTCTAGTAACCGTGGTATAGGGAATATAGGAGCGCAGAGAAGCGGTGATAGTGAGTGCAGTGCCCACAATGGTAAGCGGACGTAATCATCTTGGAAAAGCAGCATGATTACTGAACTAATTACATGTATACAGTACATACTCAGGACAAACAGACTCACCACTGAATGAGTACAGTAAGACCGTAAATGAGTTTTTTCGTGCGATGATTTTTAAATACCAGTTTTCTGAGTTACACCCCGAAGCGACTTATGTTTACTGACTTGCAGTCTTGCTTCTACACCTTGTAACCTCTCGTAGATGAGAGCTGTTCTTCTTGGCTGCTTTTTCTTATTAGTTGCGGAAACGTTACTATGCCACTTGTGAACGAGTTGTTGCACGTAATGTTTGGATGGTACTGTAGAACCGGGAAACTGTCTAAGGAATTTTCGAAGGCACCTTTTAAGTGGTTTCTTCTCCTTGTGTATATTACCCTCTACGCAGTAGAGTACTTAATCAACGAGATGATTATCTCCAAGAGTTACTAGCGTACTGCTGCAAGCAGTGTTGTCAACCCAATTTTCATTTAATAAGCTAGATTATCATCCAATATGAGCTAGAAAAAGCTAAATCAGAACTAGAAAAAGTTAAAAAAAAGCCTAATATTTACAGCACTGCTCACCGGGTAGGGAATGAAATTGTTCTTTGTTCTGTTCAATTAGCAAACTACTATAACTGCAAGCCATGGATATTTAATTATGTACACTGAGCTAGTCTTGACAGGTGGAGGTGGTGGTGATTATTATTTTAACAGGAAGTACTACTGGGCACCATCCTCTATTAACATAACCAGAGGGAATAAATGGAAGGGGTGGACACTTCCAAAAAAAGAAGGTATAGACCAAAGAGCCAAGAAGGGCTCCCTAGGTCTCGTGACCTAATACCGTCGGCGTCGAAAACGAACAAGAGGTTTTTAATTTCGTGTGGCTATTTCTAGCCGAGTGCAGCCCTTGTAAGGCAGACCCTCCGAGGAGGGTGGGCGGCATCTGCCATTTGTAGGACATTGCGTGTTATTGTGGTGGAGGATAGTGTTATGTGTGGTGTGTGAGTTGCAGGGATGTTGGGGACAGCACGAACACCCAACCCCCGGGCCATTGGAATTAACCAATGAAGGTTAAAATCTCCGACCCGGCCGGGAATCGAACCCGGGACCCTCTGAACAGAAAGCCAGTACGCTGACCATTCAGCCAACGAGTCGGACAGAACAAGCGGTGTGCAAATTATTATGGTAAAACACTTTGGTCTACTGTTTCTTCTCACTAGTAACTCTTAAGCACAATTTCTTGGTTGACAAATTAGTCATGACACATATGTATGCAGGGATACTATGCAGAAAATATATTACTTATTATAACAATATTGGGTGCAAATGGTGGCAACACTGCCTTGAAATGCAATTATTGATCTTCATCTGTTGAGCTTCCATGTTACAATATGTTGCTTACATAGCGTTTGTGAAGGTATCTGATCTTTTATTGTTGAGTTTGAGTTGTGGTATGTATAATATGATGTTATTTTATTATGTCAGACTGTTTTGTTATAGTTTATGGTATTTCTTTTGCAGGAATGTTATTTTGAACTTGGATTCTTTGAAGTGAACTAAATGTTTAGGTTATGGGACGTAAGAAGGACCTCTCACCAAGAAAAATAGGTATTGCAAGGACTTTACTGCAAGACTTTACAGCAGCAGATAGCTGAAAGACTCTGTATTTCTCAACAGGCCGTGAATAATATCAAGAAAAGTGATGACGGTGGTTGTGTATACCAGCAAAGTCGTGTTGGGAAATGTGGCAGAAAGCCAAAACTAACACCAAGATCCAAACGGAAACTCAAGAATCTTCCAATACCTCACCGGAAAGCAACTATCAGGGATTTGTCTGTGAAGATGGAAGAGTGTGGGGTACTAATATCTCCTTCAACAGTCAGAAGATAACTTTGCCTTTCAGGTTTAAAGGCAAGGAGACCAAGAAGAAAAGCCAAGATCACCCCAATAATTGCAGCTAAGAGACTTCAGTGGGTAAATTCCTTAAAAGATTGGAGTGTTGAAGACTGGAAGAAGGTAGGAATATTAGTTTATACAATTCTTGAGCAATTTCTGTAACTGGAGGGTTTTCAAACATTGCATTGCGGTAGTGCCTCTTTTTTATAATGAAGTGGAAAAAGTTATCCAGATTAACAGTTCCAACATACAATTTATTACCACGTAGTCATGTGTAAATGTATGGCCTAAATACTTCATTTTTGCTTCTGGTGTGCTTCAGTGATGAATCTGTCTTCTGTGTCGCTGAGCCCAGTATGTCCGCAGAAGGAAAAACGAAGAATACCACCAGGAGTGCGCCAGGAGTGTATTTTCTTTGCATGGAACTGGAAGGTTGTACATTGTGGAGGGTACAATGAGGCATGAACAGTATCTAAAAGTGTTGGATCAAGGACTACTACCTCAAATGAAGGACTGGTATGGCTAAAATGAGTGCATTTTCATGCAAGACGGTGCAACATGCCATAAGGCAAAGAAAGTGATCTCCTTTCTACAAGAAAATGGTGTTAAAATGCTTGACTGGCCTGGCAACAGCCCTCACATGAACCCATTGGAAAATCTGTGGGCTATAGTGAAAAGGAAACCATTATTACTAAAGCACATTTGGTCTAGACACTCACAAAAATATGGCATCAAGATGAAATTATCAAACAACAGTGCAAGACATTGATAGAAAGCATGCCAGATAGAGTGAAAACACTCATAAAGGTCAAATGCATGCATACCAAGTATTGAAGTGAAATTGTGACTAACTTTGTAACTGTTATGTCACTTCAAAACTGAAAAAAAAATTTTTTTACCATAATAATCTGCACACCTCTTATAGATGAAAGTTAAGAGCCTGGCACAAGTAAGGACGTTTAGTGAGGACATCGGACGATAGTAAAACTGAAATGTGAGAAGGCATGTCTTAATATTACATCATAAAGACACATTCTATGCTCCCGCTGGACCAGTGGTGAGTCACCATGACTAAGTGATCATAGCTAGTTTCGGTGTTGCTACCACATCATTCAAGAAGGGAACATAAGGGGGGAGCGAGATAGAGAGAGAGAGAGAGAGAGAGAGAGAGAGTGTCTTCGTTCATGACTGGGGAACCACAACGCCACATCACATGTGGCACGGATGAAATAAGCTAGATTTAGCGGCGAGAAGCTTAGTTGGGAATACTGGATGCAAGACTTCTTATCACGCCAAGCTTGACACAAGCCATATGGTGCTCGCTTGGGGATTCCCGCAGCCTGTAAGCAGAAGTGTGAATTCTTAAATTATACTCGCTGTACATATCGATGTAATGTTAAGTACAGAGAAAAACATGCTCAAACGGGCATCAGTGAGCTAGGAAACCACAACCTTCCGATTTCGCGTCGCATGCTCTTTGCATTGAGCTATGATGCTTTAGGTCCACTTTTCTATGTTGGAAAAGATCTGAATTATTGCCAGTTGCGCTCAAATCACCCGTTGTGGAACAATTCAACTAGCGCATTATACTCGAATCACGCTGGTGTCTATTTGTTTCCTTGGCGTGTATTTCGAGTACAACGGTACAATGTGTCCTTGTTAGAATCTATTTTGTTTGCGTGGTAAATATATTTTTCTCCATAAATCGTAATATCAAAGTCCAACACATTGTGAAACTCCTCATTCCTTTTCCTTACTTCAGATAGCGGACTATTCCAAAATCGACCGTAGTTTTCATTTTCCTGGCTTTTAATTTTTCTTCTAGAGTTCCTTTTTAGTTTTGTATTTTTGTACTAATGTGCCTACTTCGTGTCCTACCGAGCGAGTTGGCCGTGCGGTTAGGGGCGCGCGGCTGTGAGCTTGCATCCGGGAAATAGTAGGTTCGAATCCCACTATCGGCAGCCCTGAAGATGATTTTCCCCGGTTTCCCATTTTCACACCAGGCAAATGCTGGGGCTGTACCTTAACTAAGAGCACGGCCGCTTCCTTCCAACTCCTAGGCCTTTCCTATCCCATCGTCGCCATAAAACCTATCTGTTCGGTGCGACGTAAAGCCACTAGCAAGAAAACTTCAGGTCCTTCTTCGTTTTAGAAGACAAATTTACGCTGAGGTTAACTTAAATACGAGTTCATTTTAAGCTCTTCTGTGATTTAAAATGCGATCGAATTTTAATCACTGGTAAGATTCAAGTTTTTTGATGTTATCTGAGAGTACACCAGTCCCCCTACTATCATTTATCGAGGCAAAATACAAACAAATCAAAAGTGACGGTTGGCAGATAGGCGTGCGGTTAAATAATGACTCACTCATAATGGTAATTAAAGCTAAGGTGTTGTTGTTAGTGGTGGTGATACAATCCTACAATAAACAAGAGAATACAGAAGGAACATAGATACGTTTCCTGCTCTGTTGTAATCTACAATATAGTTTGGCGGGCTGCCGAAATAGCCGGGCGCACATTATTTAAGTTAATCTCTGCCATGCAGGAGGACTCTGATCTAGACAGGGAGGATGGTCTACTTGCTCCCGCCTATAGAGGAGGTGAGCACATCTTGCGGTGGACCACGTACGTTGTCAGGTCTGCAGTAGGTTGATGTCTTGCCATTTTGACTGACGGCCTACTAGTTACAGAAGTGGTGCTGTATTGTATTGTCGAAACCCGGCATTCAGCTGGTGGTAGATGTTGAGTTGGTTGACTGTAATGAAGATTGAGAGAAATGAATGCAGTGAAATAGCGTGGTGAGGAGAAACAGGTTCCGCTACTCCACTGATATTGTCACTTGCTGTTACCACGAGGATCGTACACGAATCCACTATCCACTATTTTCTGAGGATTGACATCATCCAGCATTGTCCGTGAGTATATTTCCCGGTATAAAATGTAAAAACCTAAAAATAGTTCATGAGTTTCTATAACTTTGCTAAAGCAGATTTATGTAATCATTTGAAATGAAAATTAGCACGATCTACTGGAGTACAGTGAACCTAACAAAGCCTTGGAACGTTCTCACGAAGACATTAATGATGCTATGAATGTATTTGCCCAAAGGCGAAGAAATTCCCACGCTGATTTATTGAATAAATTATAAACACTACAATACTAAAATCGTTTCACTGGAGACAAGTATAGTTTGTCCATTTGCGGGATTAGTTTACATTTACGAAACTGAGTCAAGTAGAAAAAATCCTATGGGTTTTTGGAACTTAATCGAATCCAACAAAAAATATCACATTCCAACAACCAATGGAAAATATTTACAAGTGCCCAACATATATCCGATTGTTCTGTCACGTATTTCAAGAGTGTACGTAGTTCTCGCGTGCCCTCACAAGCAATAACTGATTCAGATTACTTGATGACGTCCGATATATTATCAATAAAATGAGTTGATGAATACGAGCGAGCTATTAGTGAACTTACATCGGGAAAGTCATGTGATCTAATGCGATACCACCATGTGCATAGTTATTAACGTCTCCATTGTGTACGACATCCAGGGTGGTCTGCCAGGAACACTGGGCCCCGACTGCAACGGTGTTCTGCTAATGCTGGTGCATACATTGAAAAATGAAATGGCAAGGACCATAGTACATAATAGAATTGAAAGCAACCATGTAATATTGTTAATGACAGAATGATAGTGAAATAAAAATAGGGATATAATAGTGGATCACTCTGTATAACACCCTAAATGGCATACTTTTTGGAACAATCTAACTTTCTATTGTATATGAACTAATACTTATACCACAAGATTCCACCCCTAGTGGGAATGAGTGACACATTTAATTATTCCATATTACAGGGAATATATATTGATTTTAACTTGAATGATCCCAAATTGCTTTGTGGAATCTACTGTAATTTAAGACTTTATAAGATGTAGAATAAATAAATAAATAAATAAATAAATAAATAAATAAATAAATAAATAAATAAATAAATAAATATGGGAAAATGGAAATATGTAGCTCACAAGCTGTGAGAATACACCACGCACAAGTTAGGAATGGAGGTTCTGGAGTGAGTTAAGTGGCCGAGAAGCTCTGCATTGGACTGTTCTAAGAATGGTGTTCTGTGGTTTCCCATTTTCACTTCAAGGCAAATGCCGGGACAATTCCAATTCATAAGCCACAGCTGATTCCTTTCACCTGTTTACCCAATTTCATTCACCATTATTCATTTCACATTCCTCAGCTCCTCAAATGAGGATGGCATCAGGAAGGGCAACCGGCCCCAAACCCATATCAACAATGCAGATGGTTCTATCCCTTAGGAGATAGGGCTATTTCTCCATCTGGAAATGCATGGGAATAGCGTCTACTGTACATCATATCTCAATATTAAGTACCCCTTAACTTATAAATTGGATAATAGTGAAAAAATTAAATTTTACTTTTACTGTAGGACAGACCCACTCGACTTCCAATATAATTTAGTACTTGTATTCATTTGATTGACAGGAGAACAGAGAGTGCTGCATAATGTAACGTGGCATATATCCTTGAAAGTTACATTATAAACGTTCATAGAACACTTTCAGTATTATTAACAACAAAAGTACTGCTGCAAGAAAATTTGTGCCCTGAGAAGAAAAGTAAGCTTGCGTAAGACATAGGACATGTTAGTTGATATATTATGATCAAAGCAATCGTTCGTCAAGAGAAAAACGCCCATTGTAACGACATGATGAGATGTTGAGTTGTGTGAAGAGAACACTGAAAATAAAACATCAAATATTGAGGTGTGTGAAGAGAATACCGATAACAAAACATGAGATGTTGAGGTGTGTGACGTGAAAACTGATAACAAAACATCAGATGTTGAGGTGTGTGAAGCGAAGACCGATAACAAAACATAAGGTGCTGAGGTGTGTGGAGAGAAGACTGATAAAACATGTATGAGATGATGGAGCATCAGGTGTGTGAAGAGAAGACTGATAAAATGTATATGAGATGATGGAGGATGAGGTGTGTGAAGAGAAGACAAATAAAAACGTACATGCGATGTTGAGGTGTGGGGAGAGAAGACCAATAACAAAAGATCAGATGTTGACGTGTGTGAAGTTAAGACCGATAACAAAACATCAGATGTTGAGGGAAGTTAAGAGAAGACTGATAACGTAACATTAGATGTTGAGGTGTGCGAAGAGAAGACTTTCAACAAAACATCAGATGTTGAGGTGTGTGAACAGAATACTGATAACAAATGATCAGATGTTGAGGTGTGTGAAGAGAAGACTGATAACAAATAATCAGATGTTGAGGTGTGTGAAGAGAAGACTAATAACAATTAATCAGATATTGAGGTGTGTGAAGAGAAGACTGATAACAAAACGTCAGATGTTGAGGTGTGTGAAAAGAAGAACGATGACAAAACATCAGATGTTGAGGTGTGTGAAGAGAAGACTGATAACAAATGATCAGATGTTGAGGTGTGTGAGAAGGAGACAGATAACAAATGATCAGATGTTGAGGTGTGTGAAGAGAAGACTGATAACAAAACATCAGATGTTGAGGTGTGTGAAGAGAAGACCGATAACAAAACATCAGATGTTGAGTTGTGTGAAGAGCAGACCGTTAACAGAACACCAGAAGTTGAGTGGAGTAAAGAGAAGACTGATAACAAATCATCAGATGTTCAGGTGTGTGAAGAGAAGACTTATAAGAAATAATCGGGTGTTGAGGTGTGTGAAGAGAAGACTGATAACAAATAATCAGATGTTGAGGGGATAAAAGAGAAGACTGATAACAAAATATCAGATGTTGAGGTGTTTGAAGAGAAGGTTGATAACAAAGGATCAGATGTTGAGGTGTCTGTTGAGGAGACTGATAACTAATGGTCAGATGTTGAGGTGTGTGGAGAGAAGACTGATAACAGAACATCAGATATTGAGGTGTGTGGAGAGAAGACAATAACAAAACATCAGGTGTTGAGGTGTATGAAGAGAAGAACGATAACAAAAGATCAGACGTTGAGGTGTGTGAAGAGAAGACCGATAACAAAAAATCAGATGTTGAAGTGTGTGAAGAGAAGATTTATAACAAAAGATCAGATGTTGAGGGGAGTAAAGAGAATACCGATAACAAAATATCAGATTGTGAGGGGAGTACATACAAGACTGATAACAAATCATCAGATGTTGAGGTGTGTGAAGAGAATACTGATAAAAACTGATCAGACATTGAGGTGTGTGAAGATAAAATTGATAAAAGAACATCAGATGTTGATGTGTGGGAAGAGAAGACCGATAATAAAACAACAGATGTAGATGTGTGCGAAGAGAAGACTGATAAAAACATACATCAGATGTTGTGGTGTGTGAAGAGAAGACCGATAACAAGAGATCGGATGTTGAAGTGTGTAAAGAGAAGACTGACAACAAAACATCATAGGTTGAGGGGAGTAAATAGAAGACTGATGAAAACCTTCAGATTTTGAGGCTTTTGACAAGAAGACTGATAACAAAAGGTCAGATGTTGAGGGGAGTGAAGAGAAGGCCGATAACAAAACATCAGATGTTGATTTGAGTAAAGAGAAGAAAGAAAACGAAACATCAGATGTTGAGGTGTGTGAAGAGAAACCCGATAACAAGAGATCAGATGTTGAGGTGTGTAAAGAGAAGACTGATAACAGATGATCAGATGTTAAGGTGTGTGAAGAGAAGACTGATAACAGAACATCAGATGTTGAGGTGTGTGAAGAGAATACCGATAACTAAACATCTGGTGTTGAGGTGTGTGAAGAGAAGATTGATACAAATGGTAAGATGTTGAGGTTTGTGAAGAGAAGACCGATAACATAATATCGGATGTTGAGGCGTGTGAAGAGAAGATTGATAGCAAAAGACCAGATGTTGAGGCGAGTAAAGAGGAGACTATAACAAAACATCAGACCAGGGGCGAATATAGAATATTTTTTTTTGGGGGGGGGGCAAGATTAATGTAAGGTTAGGTTAAGTAAATTTAAGAGATCAGACGATTTCAAACACTTTAGAAAGGTAAAAGGAAATATTGATTTGGGCTGATTCATACATACATACATACATACATACATACATACATACATACATACATACATACATACATACATACATACATACATACATACATACAGTACACCAATGGTTACAAAACGAAGTCCAAGTTTCGTGGTACACTCGCAAACTTATCAAGAACTTCTTCGTCACTAACTATAATGTCTCTGTGGATAGAGAGTAAAGCAAGCCCGTTAAGCCTGCTTTCAGATGTGCTGTTCCTTAAGTAAGTCTTCAGTCTCCTTAGGCTAGAGAAAGTCCTTTCTACGGTTGCGACAGAAACAGGAAGAACTGCGAGTAATTTGAGAAGGGTACAAATGTTGGGGAAGAAAGTCTTGTCATATTTTCCTAGAGAAGTTACAGCCGTTTTTGGAAGATTTGAAGGATTTTCCTGACTCCACTTCTCTTTCCACAACATAAACTCACTTTGCACAATCTCTTTGTGATAGATCTTCTTCGTACAAACTAAAATCAGCCTCCAGTGAACCGAAATCTGTTATGATGCACAATTGTGGAAGGATGTTTTGTAAGGATGCAACTGTTTCCTTGTGAGATTCAAAGCGTTCTTTTAGTGAGTTACAAAAATCGTCCAGGTATGGCACATAAACAGCTACTCGATAGTATTCTTCTTCTGTGATGCAAGGGACGTATCTACGTGCTGTTTGAAGGCGGCAAATTCTTGGAATCTCTTCTTTAATGTCAAGTTTGGCCGCGAATGACTTTACTTGATTACACAAGGCTTTAAATGAGTCATCAGCATTTGCCCTCTCCTTCGATAGAAGCTGTAAGACATTCGTGACGTTAGTCAAGGCCTGTGGAAGATCTATATTTTTGTTTTGAAACTGCTCAGATAAGTTATGCGTGCTTGATAGCATCCGGCTCAAAACAAAAAGATTAACAAGAAATGCAAATTGACTAATGGCACTCTTTAGAGTGTGGGCCTTAGATGCTGAATCACTTAATTCCTCTTCTATTTTGCAAAGGGAGAGAAAGATAGGCTCCAAAATGTCGTTAAAAATTACTGAATCGTGCCTTTCTACCCATCGGGTTTCACAGAGTGAAATAAGTTTCTTTTTCTTTTGTTCTGGACAACATTCAGAAATCATTGATTTCAATATTTCGGTTCTTTTGGCTGACATATGAAAGAATCCACAGACTTCTTTTATGACACCCATACAGTTTCTGATAGAAGGTATTTTGCTCGCATCTGACAAACATAAATTTAGAGTGTGTGAAGAACAATGTGTATACAGGGCCAACGGTAGCTTTTCTCTGATGGAAGTTTGAACTTCTCTGAACTGCCCGCTCATCGTGGCAGCACCATCGTACCCTTGGCCTCTCATTTTGTTTAGGTCAAGCCCTAATGTTGACAAGGTCTCCAATATTGTGTTGGCCAAACCTGCTCCAGTGACATCATAAACGGGGACGAATGTCAGAAAATCTTCTCTGATTTTGAAAGTTTTGTCCTCTACGTAACGTACACAGACAGAAAACTGTTCGATTTGGCTAATGTCAGTGGTTTCATCTGCTAAAATGGAATAAAAAACAGACTTTCTGACATTTTCTACAATTTTTGATTGGATTAGGTGACCGAATGTGTTAATAAGTTCGTTTTGAATGAAAGAACTTGTGTACGTCTTCCCACCACTGGTCGTTAATTGGTCTTTAAGAATATTATCTCCACTGTTGGCTCGGTATCTCAACAAGGATCGAAAATTTCCATCATTTTGGTCCGGTTCTTCAAGGCTTATTCGTCCAGAGTCACGATGACCCCTTAGAGCCATTTGCTGCCTCCCGCAAAGTCGTACTGTTTGTATTATAGGGATTAGCCGTTTTCTATTATTCTCAATATCCTGTCTTCTTTGGGCATTTACTTGATTGATAACACTTTCAGACTTCTTCTTAATTATATCTTTTGTATTTTCAGCGATCAAAACATATTTCTTGTGATAGGATAAGTTTTCATATTTGCTAAACATTTCACTGGCTTTTTTAAGATTGGTAAAAGCCTGAGTGACCAACGCTCCTGCTACTTGGTGATTTCCTTTCCCTTCATTTTCGGTATGGGAAAATAACACGCAGTACTTACAAAAACATCCAGATTTTTCCTCTGAATAAGCTAACCACGTAAATTCTTCTAGCCACTTCATTTGAAAAGATCTAGTATGATTTGAACTAGTAATGGAGGGAAATTTGTATCCAGGCTGAGGTTTCCAAACATTTTCTAACATAAAAGTTATTTTTTCGTTTGTGAAAGACTGAACGGAATTGTTTTGACAATAGTTTCCAATATCATAGATATTTCTCCTTACTTGGTTAGGCCTACTATCCTCCATAACCGAAACCACATTAATTGAGCTCGAAGTAGCGACATCACAAGAAGCAGTTCTACCCACGGAGCCAACTGCAGCATTGTCACCGTCGCGCCCATTTGCACTTTGTCCATTCGTAACACTACCGACTTCAGCACTATTGCCAACAGGCTTATTGACACTTGTTTTTTTGGCGAAAAAGTTTTGAATGGAAGCTTGCCTCTTCATTACGATTGCGGTTCACTTACGGCCAACTTCAGTATACTGATAAAGTACATAAACATTAACACTTAAAACAGCACCACACTTCAGTACAACAGATGTCGAACAAACGTAAACAACAACTAGAGTTGGATCGTTCATGAACTAACTAGTTCATTTGAACGACTCGTTTATTTGAACTAGTACGAGTTCGTTCATATACACTGACTGACAGTGACAATGCAACACCAAGGAGGAGTGGTTCGAAAGGGATGAAAGTTGGGAAAAAAACAGAGACGGCACGGATGAATAATTGATGTTTATTTCAAACCGATATGCAGGTTACACAATGCGCACGGCATCGACTCAGTAGGATGTAGGACCACCGCGAGCGGCGATGCACGCAGAAACACGTCGAGGTACAGAGTCAATAAGAGTGCGGATGGTGTCCTGAGGGATGGTTCTCCATTCTCTGTCAACCATTTGCCACAGTTGGTCGTCCGTACGAGGCTGGGGCAGAGTTTGCAAACGGCGTCCAATGAGATCCACACGTGTTCGATTGGTGAGAGATCCGGAGAGTACGCTGGCCACGGAAGCATCTGTACACCTCGTAGAACCTGTTGGGAGATGCGAGCAGTGTGTGGGCGGGCATTATCCTGCTGAAACAGAGCATTGGGCAGCCCCTGAAGGTACGGGAGTGCCACCGGCCGCAGCACATGCTGCACGTAGCGGTGGGCATTTAACGTGCCTTGAATACGCACTAGAGGTGACGTGGAATCATACGCAATAGAGCCCCAAACCATGATGCCGCGTTGTCTAGCGGTAGGGCGCTCCACAGTTACTGCCGGATTTGACCTTTCTCCACGCCGACGCCACACTCGTCTGCGGTGACTATCACTGACAGAACAGAAGCGCGACTCATCGGAGAACACGACGTTCCGCCATTCCCTCATCCAAGTCGCTCTAGCCCGGCACCATGCCAGGCGTGCACGTCTATGCTGTGGAGTCAATGGTAGTCTTCTGAGCGGACGCCGGGAGTGCAGGCCTCCTTCAACCAATCGACGGGAAATTGTTCTGGTCGATATTGGAACAGCCAGGGTGTCTTGCACATGCTGAAGAATGGCGGTTGACGTGGCGTGCGGGGCTGCCACCGCTTGGCGGCGGATGCGCCGATCCTCGCGTGCTGACGTCACTCGGGCTGCGCCTGGACCCCTCGCACGTGCCACATGTCCCTGCGCCAACCATCTTCGCCACAGGCGCTGCACCGTGGACACATCCCTATGGGTATCGGCTGCGATTTGACGAAGCGACCAACCTGCCCTTCTCAGCCCGATCACCATACCCCTCGTAAAGTCGTCTGTCTGCTGGAAATGCCTCCGTTGACGGCGGCCTGGCATTCTTAGCTATACACGTGTCCTGTGGCACACGACAACACGTTCTACAATGACTGTCGGCTGAGAAATCACGGTACGAAGTGGGCCATTCGCCAACGCCGTGTCCCATTTATCGTTCGCTACGTGCGCAGCACAGCGGCGCATTTCACATCATGAGCATACCTCAGTGACGTCAGTCTACCCTGCAATTGGCATAAAGTTCTGACCACTCCTTCTTGGTGTTGCATTTGCTCTGTCAGTCAGTGTATTTTGAACAAGTCGTTCATGAGAGCATACAGCATATTAAAGGAGGACGAAGACGTAAGCAAGCACCATCTATTGTAAAACTTACGTACTAGCTCACGTCCGGCACGGAATACTATCTCTCTTGCGCCGCTGGTGCTATTGCTAAGATAGCTTTACCTAGTTCATTTGAACGAAATGCCGCGAGGGCTGCTTCCATGAAGACAGCACAAATGAACTACCTCGTTCATTTGAACGAAATGCCGCGAGAGCACAAATGAACTACCTCGTTGACAACAACCAATGATTGCCACTGAACTGTTCATCACACCTCTGGCGCCCGGTTGTTGTGCTGGCCTCTGGCGGCGACTGGTGTAGTTCAGTTGTCCGCGCACGCGCAGAGAGCCGGGCGGGAGCGGGAGCTTCCGGTGTTCAGTGATCACTGCCACGAACTTCACACCACTTCCACCCCACTTCCCTCACCTACACGGAAAAGTAGGCGATGCCTTCGCGCATGATTCATTAAAATACTTCAGATTACAGTACTTATTGTTTCTTTATATTCATTATTTCGGAGGGGGGCCAAAGCCCCCTGGCGCCCCCTTATATACGCCCCTGCATCAGACGTTGAGGGAATAAAGAGAAGACTGATTACAAAACATCAGATGTTGAGAGGAGTAAAGAGAAGACTGATAACAAAAGATCAGATGTTGAGGGGAGTAAAGAGAAGAATGATAACAAAACATCAGATGTTGAGGGGAGTAAATAGAAGACTGATAACAAAACATCAGATATTCAGGCTTTTTACGAGAAGACTGATCACAAAAGATCAGATGTTGGGGTGAGTGAAGAGAAGACTGATAACAACACATCAGATGTTGAGGCGTGTGAAGATAGGACTGATAGCAAAATATCAGATGTTGAGGGGAGTTAAGAGAAGACTGATAACAAAACATCAGATGTTTAGTTGAGAAAAGGAAAGAAAGATTACAAAACATCAGATACTGAGGTATGTGGAGAGAAGGCGGATAACAATACATCAGACGTTGAGGTGTTTGAAGAGAAGACTGATAAAGCCGTACTTCAAATATTGTGGTGTGTGAACAGAAGACTAATAACAAAAGATCAGATGTTGAGGCATGTGAAGATAAGTCGGATAAGAACACATCAGATGTTGAGGCGTGTGAAGAGAAGACTGATAACAAAAGATCAGATGTTGAGGTGTGTGTGAAGAGAAGATTGATAACAAACGATCAGATGTTGAGGTGTGTGAAGAGAAGACCGGTAACAAATGATCAGGTGTTTAGGGGAGTGAAAACAAGACTGATAACCAAGCATCAGATGTTGAGGAGTGTGTGACGAGAAGATTGATAACAAAACATTAGATATTGAGGCGTGCGAAGAGAAGACTGATAACAAGAGATGAGATGTTGAGGCGAGTGAAGGGAAGACTGATAACAAAATATCAGATAATGATGCGTGTAGGGAAGACTGATAATATAATTGGGATGTTGAGGTGTGCGAAGAGTAGACTGATAGCAAAACATCAGATGTTGAGGTGTGTAGAAAGAAGACTGATAACAAAACATCAGATGTTGAGGCGTGTGTAGGGAAGATTGATAGCAAATGATCTGATGATGAGGTGAATAAAGGGAAGACTGATAACAAAACAGTAGATGTTGGGGGGAGTAAAGAGAAGACTGATAACAAAGCACCATATGTTGAAGTGTGTGAAGGGAATACTGATAACGAAACATCAGATGTTGAGGCATGTGAAGAGAAGACTGATAACAAAACATCAGATGTTGATATGTGTGAAGAGAAGATTGATAACAAAAGATCAGATGTTGAGGTGTGTGAAGAGATCATTGAAAAGAAAACATCAGATTTTGAGGCGTGTGAAGGGAAGACTGATAACAGAAGATCAGATGTTGAGGCGTGCGAAGAGAAGGTTGAAAACAGAAGATCAGACAATGTGGCGTGTGAAGAGAAGACTGATAACAGATTATCTGATGTTAAGGCGTGTGAAGAAAAGGCCGATAACAGACGATCAGATGTTGAGTTGTGTGAAGAGAAGACCGAAAACAGAAGATCAGTTGTTGGCGTGTGTGAAGAGAAGACTGATAATAGAAGATGAGATGTTGACGCGTGTGAAGAGAAGACTGATAACAGAAGATCGAATGTTGAGGTGTGTGAAGAGAAGACTGGTAACAAATGATCAGATGTTGAGGAGAGTGGAGTGAAGACTGATTACAAAACATCAGATGTTGAGGTATGTGAAGTGAAGACTGAAAATAAAGCATTAGTTATTGAGGTATGTAGAGAGAAGCCTGGTAACAAAAATGAGATATTGCAGTGTGTGAAGAGATGAATGATAACAAAAGATGAGATGTTGAGGTATGTGTTGAGGAGACTGATAACAAAATGTCAGGTGTTGATGTGTGTGAAGTGAGGACTGATAACAAAAGATCAGATGTTGAGGCGTGTGAAGAGAAGACTGACTTTAACCAAAAGTGTACCTTAGAATTTCCTAGTGAGGAACATCAATTACTACGCTTCCTATTGAAGGAATGTTAAATGAACTTATGAGACGGCTGCGTTTTCTTGCTTTATTAATTCGAGTATGAACTCCATCTTTGTTCAGGGTTGTTTGATTGCAATCCGGCGGTTTTCAGTCTACTCTATTGCTGCTATTCATTTTTGTGATATCACAAACTTTGTGTCCTTTTGAGATCTGCCCCGTTTAATTGTAGTGTACTGATGATCAGGAGAACCACGTCTGATGAAGAATTAGTGTATTGTGGAGTTGTCCGTCTGAACAGGCGTGTTTGTACTTCAGAAAGTTGTGCAGGGAACAGGACTCAGGGTATCTGGACAGTGAAGACTCGAGAAGTTTGAGAAATGTGAGGCTGCGGAATCAGTTCGAAGACTGCGTCCATGGGTTTGAGGACACAGTGAAGCAAATTTCTTCAATGAAAAAAAAAAATAATAATAATAATAATAATAATAATAATAATAATAATAATAATCCGCTGTTGTTATTGCTTGACGGATGCCAGAGTAAAATGTAAAATGTAGTTTCCAGCAAAGGTTTGGACTCAGTCTCAATTATGTGTGTGGTAGTATATAAACTGCTGAGTAAGGACATTCCGAGCTCGATCACTGCGTCTGGATATATAGTCAGTCGTGCTGCAATAACATTTTCTGGTCCAACGAGGAAACCGATGGCAAACCACCAACTCCACAGCCTGCCTAGTACAGCTAATTACAGCAATAGCATTGGGTTTTGCTGTTTTCGTATAACCTTATAGCCTTTCCAGATGCTGTTTAAGGATCCAACCAGTCTCTGGCCTGAAGACTTAGAATAACAATACTACTACTACTACTGGTAATAATAATAATAATAATAATAATAATAATAATAATAATAATAATAATAATAATAAGGAGAAGAAGAAGAAGAGGTTAAACACCATCACACACTAGGAATGGCAATAGTTAGACCATATGCTAGAACCCTGAAGGATAAGACCAATAGCACAACATTCCATTAGGACCCTGGTTTGCCAAGGTGACTACTGGAGCTCGAAGTGGTGAGCCAACGGTTGGTTGGTTTTCATGACCGGGTCCATCGCTTCTCGTACACGAGTTCTTCACACGGCGCATCCAGAGAACAGGCAGGCATACTTCATGAAGAAAATCGATCCACAATTAAGGAGTAAGGTTTCATTAACATGGCACCGGAGCAGATCCAATCTCATCCTCTTTACTTTCCACTGCTTCATGTAAGAACTAGTATATGATAACTATAGAAATTATAATAGTAAAGGATTTTTTTGAAGATTCTAAGATGTATCGTACACACAAATTCGCACTATTTTTGAATACTTTTCCTGTGCACAAAATCAATGCAAAATACACACAGTGCTTCAATAAGAAGGGGTTGTTAGTACATGGTTCCTCTGCCCTCAATGTGTATGTCGTTTAACTGTCGGGAACCCTGTATAGTGTAGATTGGGTACCCAGAATTCCTCCTCCTTCCTACATTGTAGACGTCTGTCTGGCGTCCGGGAGGAATGTTCAATAATACCAAACTGTTGCTCGTTTGAGATAACCGTGATTTCAATTGCCATATTTTAGCGATTTGTTTTCAAAGCGATCTTGTGTTTAAAAATTCTGTCGATCAAACTAGCCACACGGTTACTACTGGCTGCATTGAACATGGAATCACAGCTCTAGTTCTTGCTCGTAACGTGCGATTTTAAGAATGTATCTTTGTCAGAGTTTTAGGAATATATTGTAATTCAACGGGGTATTCGAAATAACATACCTCCAACAGATCCAACAGACTAATGCATGTCATTACATGATGGCTGCATGAGTGCTTTTGGATTTATTCCGTCATGCCCGATATGAAATATTCTCGTATGTCCTACGCTTTGAGGCACCATGACATCTGTTCTCTCTTGTTGTTGGGCGAAGCTGGAGTTAGCTTCGTGCATTTCACTTAAAGACAGTCAGTGCCTTATATATACATTAATACAAGGAATGATCTTCACGGGGGTAATCTTATTAACGAGATTGTAATAAAAGGTTACATAACGTTTTACATGGTTATGAGGGTATTTGGGGGTTGTGGTAAGGATGTAAAGGATAAGTCTCTGGTAAGATCGCAGTTAGAGTATGGGACCTACACCAGGACTACTTGATACGAGAACTGGAAAAGATCTACAGGAAAGCAGCACGATTTGTTCTTAGCAATTTCCAACAAAAGAATAGCGTTACGCAAATGTTGCAAACTTTTGGTTGGGAAAACCTCGGAGAAAGGAGACGAGATGCCGGACTGTGTGGTATGTTTTGAGCTGTCAGTGGTGTGATGACGTGGAATGACATCAGTAGACGAATAAGCTTCAGCGGAGCTTTCTTAAAAGTAGGAAAGATCATACATAATATGAAGATAAAGTTAAAATTCAATAGGAAAAGTTGAGGCAACTACTCATTTATAGGAAGAGGAGTAACAAATTAGAACAATTTATCAAGGGCAATGTACTGCACTCAAAGCGAAGGCCGGGTGACTTCTTGTGACTCATTAGCAGCTAAAGTGCTCAGTGCTTATCAGAATACCGACTGGGCGAATGTGAACGCGGAGCGAGGAGCAAAGCTTCGCACCATCACAAACCAGGCGCTAATTTAACGGCTATTTGATTTATTTCATGTCCAATTGTTAGCAATGCGGACCTGGCGTTTCACATTCAGAGACATTAACAATAACCTTAATGGCAGTTCCTGGGTTAATGGGATATTTAGGTCACGTGACATCTGCCATGTATGTGAATCTGCGTGTTTTTGTGGTAGAGGATAGTAAGAACACCCAGTCTCGGAACCACGGGAATTAATCATTTAAGTTTAAAATCTCAAACCCGGCCGGGAATCGAACCCGGGGCCGTCTGATCTGAAGGCGACTACGATGCCCATTCATTGTATTATATACGTGTTCTCCGGTGTTAAGGATTACTATCCTAGCCTAAACACTGTTCATTTGCTGAAATCTTGATTTATACTGCTCCAGGTTTCCAAAACGAATATCTTCTGCAAATCAGTATAGATGATCTTATTGATAGAGAAGGAACACGTGAAGCAATCCTGACTTTACGTCTCATCTTACAAGATTAAAGAAAGACAAGTCCACGTAATGTTGATTGGACGAAGCCGTTTGAGATACTGAAGGTGATCAAGATGAGATACAAAGAGATACAATGTGAATTAGTATGCACTGATAATAATCGAAGGTTATGAAAAGGAAGCAGCGATCGAGAAAGGAGTGGGGCAAGGCTGCAATTTGTGCCCCCTCCTTTTCTGTGTTTATATAGAACAGGTGGTAATGGAAATCAAAGAAGCATTTAGGAAGGGAATCACAATTCAAGAAGAGAGAATCAAAACCCTGGGATTTGCCTATGATATTGTTATTTCATCCGAGTCTACAGCAGATCTGGAGAAATTTCTGAGTGGTCTGGACACAATATTTGAGAAGTACAAGATCAAAATAAATAAGTCCAAAATAAAAGTAATGGAGTGCAGTCGGACAGAGTCAGGTGATGCAGGAACTATTAGATTAGGATATGAAATCTCATAGGAAGTAGATGCATATTGGGTGGTAAAATAACTAAGGCAGAAGTAAGGAGGAGACAAAATGCAGACTGGCACAAACAAGGAAAGCCTTTCCTAAGATTATACATTTGCTCACTTCGAACATTGATATAGGAATTAGAAAGATGTTTCTGAAGCCTTTCGTCTGGAGCGTGGCATTGTATGGAAGTGAAACATGGACGATAACTAGCTCAGAAAGAAAGAGAATAGAAGCTTTTGAGTCCGCCTCGGTGGTGTAGTGATTAGCGTGATTAGCTGCCACCCCAGGAGACCCGGGTTCGTTTCCCGGCTCTGCCACTAAATTTGAAAAGTGATACGAGGGCTGGAACGGGGTCCACTCAGCCTCGGGAGGTCAACTGAGTAGAGGTGTGTTCGATTCCCACCTCAACCATCGTGGGAGTGGTTTTCAGTGGTATACCACTTATCCTCCAGGCAATTGCCGGGATGGTACCTAACTTAAGGCCACGGCCGCTTCCTTCCCTGTTCCTTGCCTGCCCCTTGAAATCTTCCCATCCCCCCCACAAGGCCCCTGTTCAGAATAGCCACCTGGGTGAGGTAATGGTCCTTCTCCCCAGTTGTTTCCCCCGACCCAAAGTCTCGCGCTCCAGGACACTGCCCTTGAGGCGGTAGAGGTGCAATCCTTCGCCGAGTCCGAGGGAAAACCCGACCCTGGAGGGTAAACCGATTAAGAAGAAGAAAATTGAAATGTGGTGTTACAGAAGAATGCTGAAGGTTAGAAGGGTAGATCGAATCACGAATACTGAATCGAATTGGTGAGAGGAGAAAGATTTGGCGAAGTTTGACCACAGGAAGAGAGAGAATGATAGGACACGTCTTAAGTCATCCAGGACTTGTGCAGTTGGCTTTTGAGGGAAGTGTAGGCATTACGAACGGTAGGTGTAGACCAAGGTATGAATATGTCCGATTAGATCAGACGTAGGATATAGCGGTTACGTAGAAATGAAAAGGTTAGCACAGGTTAGGGTGGCATGGAGGGCTACATCAAACCAATCTACGGACGGATTACCCAAACAACAACAGCTGGAGAAGTGTCAGAGCCAGGTACTGATCTTCTTTCCTCAGGAGCTCGGATTACAATAGCTATCAGATATTAACTGTCAGTTCTGTCCCAGTTCACTTTCCACTCATCATCGCAGACCGGTTGAGGATGGTGATAAGACGTTTGCCCAAATATTGTCATTTCACTGAGTGTACTCAGCACTGTATTTCTTTGCAGGTGGTGTAGTAGTTCTTGTACTTTCGGTAGTTCGTGGCCACCACTCAGTTCTGCATGGCCACTATGAATGCTTCTGTTTCACCGAATATATTACCCACTTGCAACCACATACATGATGCATCTGGTTCTGCCATGGAGATGTTTGATTTTGATTTTGATTTTGCAGAGTTGTAATCTATCTTGCTGTCCGTCTGCTAGTCTGTAGGATCCGATGCGTATATCGACTTTAGACAATGCATAAGGTGTCAGTCGTCCCCATGCAACCTCTTCTTCTTGCCAGGGGAATTTTTCAGAAGAGATGGAACACTAACTTTTCGTTTAACCCTAGAACCACAACGTGGGGTCGTGGGGGACCCGCCTGACTACTAAACAGATTCTGCCCATGCGCCTCTATGATCAAGGAAGCTGATGCTTCCAGTACCTTCAGTGCTTGACACGTTCTTGAAACGAGAGGTTGCATTATTTTCTCCCGCTATTTATATTCAAAGTTAGAGGCTCTTGGGTTGCATATGACCCCACGTTGTGAGTTGTGTAAAGTATTCGTTTGTGGTGAACTGTTTGTAGTGGAGTGTTTTATTGGTAAGGTTATCAAACAATGGCACTGTACAAAGCCTCGTTTTGCTATTTGTTTTACGTAGCACCGACACAGATAGGTCTTATGGAGACGATGGGACAGGAAAGGCTTAGGAACGGGAAGGAAGCGGCCGTGGCCTTAATTAAGGTTCAGCCCCAGCATTTGCCTGGTGTGAAAATGGGAAACCACGGAAAACCATCTATAGGGCTGCCGACAGTGAGGTTCGAACTCACTATCTCCCGGAAAAAGCTCACAGCTGCGCGCTCCTAACCGCACGGCCAACTCGCCCTGTGATATGAAGACTGGTAAAAGACGGAGAATGATCAAACGCTTAAATTTCCTAAAACATCTTGCCCTAGGACTATGTGAAGAACATATGAAGACTAGAATGGTAAACAAGAGGCTTCCAAGGCAACTCAGAAATGACATTCACAAAGTACTTGGTTATGAGGAGGAGCACAGTGACGTTACTGCGCCAATTGGGTGACAACCCGGACGATGTGCTTTCTGTCCTGGAACCAGGGACCGAAAAGGTGTAGCAACTTGCTGTTCCTGCTCTAAAAGCCTAAGTGCAGAACATAGGAATAATGTCTGTGAATAATGCAAGCCGTAAGATAGTGATTACTCACCGTGGAAAATGTCGAACATCAAAACCAAGAAAAGGAACACACTTTTGATAACAAAGATACGTACATCATATTGTGTGGTAATACAGTTAATTACTTTCTTATCTGAACTTAACTTGCAAAAATATAAGTGATTTGTTTATTTTAAGCTAAATATTGCGAAGATATAAACAATAAGACACTAAATATTCACGTAGACAAGTGCTTAATATTCAAACTAACAAAAAAACGCACTTTTAATGAAATTGTTCTGTAAACAATATTACTTGACATTTCGGTAAATTTCTTTATGTTTTAGGCTTAATATACTCAAATGTAAGTAATTTACTTATTTCAAGTAGAATAAATGTTATTCAATGCCTAAATAATTTGTTCAAATATAGGGTCGTGGGTGACCCCACGTTGTGATTCTAGTTCCAAGAAATGAACGTTGTGGTACTAGGGTTAATTTTACGAAGTTCGATATCGGTCCACTTCAAGATTCCAAAGAGTATGTGAGCACAACTTGCACTCTTTGTGCACTATATTTTCGGTTTTTAGGAATCCCAGATACTTGTAGCATTCTCGTTTCTACATAGCTTCAAATTTTCTAGTTGTTATGGTGAGTTCGTGTTCAGAACTTTAGGCGTAGTGTCTATTTACGTGACATTTGTAGAATCTATAATTCATCCGAATTAATGTTTAAACTTCTTCTGTGCCCCTCAGTTGTGATTTGAAGTCTTCGTGTGTGTTGACTTACAATTTCAGGTCGTCTATGTACACTCTGTGCCTTTAATCGTATGTCCACTTCGTTTTCTCTCTTCAGCATCGTAGACTGGGGCGTTTCAAGCAAAAGTGCATTCTCTTGGAGTACGCTTCGCTTGATGTTTTCTGCATCCATAATCTTTCCTTCATGGTTTACGATCAGTTTTCTCTGCCATTTTGACATGAAGCTATCTGGAATGCCACAAATAGCCACGTGTAAGAAACACTATGAAATGCCTTCTGGCAATTAACTTACGCAGTATACATTGGTGTTTTCATCCCCCTCGTCTGTTTGGTGACAGTCCCGTCGAGTACCTTACATCCTTGAGCGTTCTGTCTGTTTCATTTTTTTCTCCCCGGCGAGAATGTTGCTTTGATGCAAGTCCCGTTGTGATTGGCTTGTATTCGTTGACAGGCAGGGACTCAGGATGTCGGATAGCGTGAGTAAATAATTCCGCTAATTTTGAGTATGTACATTCAACTGCACAAAATTTGACCGTCGCTTAATTGCGGCCAGTATCCAGTATTCGGGAGATAGTGGGTTCGAACCCCACTGTCGGCAGCCCTGAAGATGGTTTTTCGTGGTTTCCCATTTTCACACCAGACAAATGCTGGGGCTGTACCTTAATTAAGGCCACGGCCGCTTCCTTCCCACTCCTAGCACTTTCCTGGCCCATCGCCGCCGTAAGACCTATCTGTGTCGGTGCGACGTAAAGCCAATAGAAAAAAAATTGACCACTAGATAAAATCGAAGAATCCTCCACATAAGAGAGCCACCCGTACAGTACTGGCCATGAAACGGAAACATACATAGTATTTGGCTTGTAACATAACTGAGATACGATTTCTAGATAAGAAAAATAAGAGTTTTGCCTGTACATTGCTCAGAATTTAAAAAGAATGGCATTTCTGTGTGGCGGCCCCGCGGTGTAGGCGTAACGTGCCTGCCTCTTACTCACAGGCCCCAGGTTCCATTCCAGACCAGATGAGGGATTTTTACCTGGATCTGAGGGCTGGTTCGAGGTCCTCTCATCCTACGTGATTAGAATTGAGGAGCTATCTGACGGTGAGATAGCGGCCACGGTCTAGAAAGCCAAGAATAACGGCCGAGAAGATCCGTTGCGCTGACCACACAACCCCTCGTAATCTGCAGGCCTTCGGGCTGAGCAGCAGTCGCTTGGTAGGCCACTGCTCTTTGGAGCTGTTGCGCCATTGGGGGGGGGGGGCATTTCTGTGTCGGTCGTGTCCACAGTAACAAGGAAATGCACTTTTTAATTTTCCGTAATTTCCGTCTATCTGTCGATCTGTCATCTGTATGTATGTACACGCATCACGAGAAAACGGCTGAAGAGAATTTAATGGAAATCGGTTTGTGAAGTCTGGGAAATAAGTCGCTACTGTCTATGTCATAATTAATTTTATTCACGCAGAGTGAAATGCTAGTTGAGGGGTAGGCCTAAATTGTAATTCTCAAATATTTATGTTATTAGTGGTCCTATCGATAAATACTTCATAACTAAAGGTATATAGTGTTAAATTTCCGATCATTTACGTCTTATACACTTTTACCGTACCGGCTATGATAACTGAGATATTCATGAATTTATACTTTTGTTGCTGAGTTCATATCAGCGCCGAGTCGTGAGAAAATGGGTAAACAAATTTGAATTAAAATCGGTATGTAAAGTTAGGGAATAAGGAACTGCAGATGCCGTAATATCACAGAGTCACAAGAAAAATAAATGTGAAGGCTTACAATATAGAAAGCTCATGAAATTGATCAACAATTACATTACATTGACCATTGTGATATGCTTTGTGTCTTCTGCTGCCACTCATCTCCGACAGATGGGGTCAGTGCTGCGTACCAAGTATGACAGCCTGCCTGAATATTGTCGCAAAGTAGCTAAGGAGTTAGATAACTCTCTTCTTTAGCACGTCATTCCTCTGGTTGATAAATTTTCAAATACTATTATGACGTAACATAATGATTCATCATATCATTCGAGCTTTTCGATCCCTACTCTGAAGCACTCACTGCAATGAGGAGTGTGCACATTTAACGGAATAATGGCAGAGGAATGTTCACGGCTGTCTGCGGCCTGGTCATTCCAGCACTGGAACTTTGGACTGGTAGATCGGCATCGTAGTACTGTTCGGTAAAAGTGAGAAAATGTGCGTTTTTTTCATTTGATTGGGTATTTTAAATGATAACATTGCTTTTATTCGCTACATTCCTCCTGACGTCATTATGATGACATGTGTTCACTTTAGTTGGGAATACCACGAAGACAGTATGTCTGAGAATTCCGTAGCGAAGCACGGATATATCAGCTACATCCCTCGCCGGTTCCAAATCTTGACCCATTCCGCCGCCTTTCCCTATCCTCTCGCTCTGTCCGCAGAGGCGCTCTTTGTGTTCCTCCATTTTCCCGCACCTCCTCCTACCTATCCGGTTACTGCGGCCGCTCCGCACGTCTCTGGAATGATCTACCACCTAAAATAAAAGCCTTGCCTCTAACAGAGTTTACAAACCATGTAAAAAGATGTAAACCCCGGTGTGTACATGGACGGGGATGAAAGGGAGTATCAGTTTTAGCGAGTGAATGAATTGCTGTATGAGAAGTGTAAATATGTGAATAATTTAATTATCACAAATATATATATTTGCTGTTTGCGTAACGTCGCACCGACACAGATAGATCCTGTGGTGACGGTGGGATAGGGAAGGCCTGGGAGTGGGAAGGAAGCGGCCGTGGCCTTAATTAAGGTACAGCCCCAGCATTTGCCTGGTATGAAAATGAGAAAACACGGAAAACCATCTTCAGGGCTGCCGACAGTGGGATTCGAACCCTCTATCTCCCGGATGCAAGCTCACAGCTGTGCGACTCTAACCGCACGGCCAACTGGCTCGGTTATTATAAACATTAGCTTACTGGGTCTGTGAAGCAAATAATGTACATGTTCCAGTAGACAATCCATAAAATCTATATGATTTGTGATAAATAAATAAACAAACAAATGACTAAATAATAATAATAATAATAATAATAATAATAATAATAATAATAATAATAATAATAATAATAATAATAATAATAATAATAATAATAATAATAATAATAATTGTACCGTACATCGAAACTAAGCGCCCTTTAGAAGGCCATCTTTGTATGAACAGTGAAACTCATTTCTGAAGTTTCGAACTTTACCTCCAGAGGATTCTTTTGACGACATATGTGCTCCCTCTGGTGGGAGGATGGACAATTACATTCCAAGAAATTTGAAATTTCGAGGTTTTCAGAAAAGAAATGTTGTAAATTAGTTTTGTGTTCTTAGGTTACTAGCACTTCTATCCCTTCCCGCCTGCTAAAAATTTTATCCAATAAGGAATTTTCATATTTATTTAATCGACCAATAGTATTTGTGGGTGTGTACAAGCCTTCGGCCCAGATAATTCTGGAACCTTCCTCTCCGCTATAAAAGCTGGGACATTTGGACCATGTTATCTTTCGATCGCTCCAGTCAAGGGGTTTAGAGTGTGTTCATAGATGAGGCAGGGGTCTTGCCTCATCTTCGGAAGGCCCACCAGCTCAAGGTAATGGCAGACATCACTTAATCATGTAATAGTCTCAGAAAGCTAACTTGAGGGGAAGGTTCCAAAATCCTTTCTTAATGTAAATCTTTCAGTGTAAATCTTTAAACAAGTCTAAAGACCTTAGTCTAACTTAGGGAATAAATAGTGTAAACTCTCTTTTATTCCCCTTCAACTTGGTATTGAGGTGACTATGATTTTGTACACTTTGAAATGTCTCTCTTCTTTTTGTAATTTAAAATTTTCCTTCCTTCTAGTCACCTCCGTAGTATAAGCTTAGCCTCTGTAATTTCGGGCCATAAGCCCGTATAGGGTTTTAGGAATTTTCAAGTGAATTTTCAAATGAGTACATGTGCTTGCCGCCTAACCTATGGATTTTCGACGAATAACTTCATCTTTTCTATTGCCACTAAGGCCAGGAAGAATGGGCACATGTTGCCCCTGTTAAAGTTTAACTTCCAATTTAAATGTAACTTAGAGTGTCGAGCGGGATGGACAGTGGAAACTGTTGGTATTAATGTAGTGTTAAAATGTAGGCTGTGCCTTCGAAAGGCTTCATTGTAATAAGTTTGGAGAGGAGTCTCCTAGATAGTAATTGTGAGGAGCAAAGAAGCTCTTTCTTATGTTGTAAATGTTGGAGCCCCGTTTCCTTACTTGTAATTGATTGGAGCAGCAGTGCTCTTGGTAACTGTGTAAAGTTTGTGCTATCTAACTCACCTCTTATTGTACCTGATTATTTGCTATTGTTTAATAAATTTTAAAATCTAAAAAGAAACAAAAAACCAAGAAAAGGAATAAAAGTTTGAATTTTAGAGTTTTAAATTAAAGTTAGATCTTTTCTCTATCCATCCATTCATGAACGTACCTTCTTACACCTCTGCATTCCACATAATCCCTGGGACAATTGGTAGCAGAGCATGGTTAAATGGGTTTGTACACAGCCCCTTTTGACGGCTGTTCATAGAATTTGAAACCGAACTCTAAAAACGTTCCCATTTCTGGAATTTTCCAAATTTTGTCACTTTTTCTTCACTATGTCTGGTCCTAGGGAAGATCTTGCACCGTGGTATCTGCGCAAGGAACTGCTTCTTTACGAACTTTTGATTAGAATAGTCCAATCTGGTTGCACGGTTGCGATAGACGTAGCTTAACTTAAAGAATCGTCAGAGCTTCACATCTGTGTTTCGGTGTATGGGGACAAAGAAATTGATGACACTCTGTCCACCATCACAGAAAATACTACTGAGATTGCCTCTGTTTTAAGCTTTCTTGAAGTAGGCGAACCCTCTGCAAATCAACTCAAGCGTGTTCAAGCTAGATAGCTCCATTTTTAGAATAGGGCTAGCGACCTATTGTCCCTGGAACTGAACGACGATCATGCTAATACAGCTAATACTCTAGTGCAGGGCCATCCAAACAGCGCTCCCAGAGCGCTAGCGCTCTGGCCGCGCTCTAAGCCAGTGCTCCGAGCGGTTTGGGGGAAGGTAGTTTCGGTAGTGGTGGGAGAAGCTTGGCTGGCTGAGCGAGCAGCCGATCCCTCAGTCGCTAGTCTAGTCCAATGCGCTTTGTTGACAGCGTGTAACTAAATCAGTTTCGCAGTTGTCATGACTGAACATCATACAAAAAACGGAGTGGTGAAGCAGCAGCCTTTAAAGCAGAATGGGAAATTTCATTTTTCTGTGTACGTTATAAATGGCATGCCAAATGTTTAGTGTGCCGCCGAGATTTAATGTGGTTAAGAAAACACAATTATGAATGGCACTACAGTGCCAACCACAGGGATGATTACGGTGATTTGACAGACGCCAGTAGCCAATCGAAGTTGGAAGAATTGAAAGAAAATTTCAAGCAGCACTATTCTGTAGGTATTATTGTTTTAATTTGAAAATGCTTGTTTACAAACGGAATGAAGAAATGATTGAATTATCTGAAGAACACTAAAATGGTGACTTGCCGTATTTTTGTCTGACAGGAGATGTATGATAGTGAGGTCGGTGGAACAAGCTACAAATGTTCGCTGCTAATCGCCAAAGCTGGGAAACCCTTCACAGAAGGGAATGTAATCAAGGAGTGCCTAATGGACGCGGCGGCATGTATTTGTCCTTTGGAGCTAGTTGAGAAATTTGACAAAATCTCTCTTTCTCTTCAAACTGTTGCTCGTAGAATAGACGATATGGCCGTTGATATGGAACAGCAATTAATGGATAAGGCAGCAAATTTTGTATCCTTTTCCATCGCCCTCTGCGAATCAACCGACAATGGGGACATAGCTCAGCTCGTTATTTTCATTCGAGGGGTGGATGACCATCTTCGGGTCACCGAGAATCTTCTAGACTTGGTAGCTCACAAAGACACCGCTACCTACCGGTTTGAAAGCTGTGGAGGATATTTTTGAGTCAATGGGATTAAAATGGGAGCGGTCGCCGAGCGTAACGACGGATGGAGCTCCTGCTTTACGTGGTCTACGCACGGGGTTCCTCCACTACGTAAAATTAAAAATGGCTGAGAGCGGCAGTACCCTAATGGCGGCGATCCATTGCTTGATACAGCAGGAGGCAATCTGTGCAAAAGTCGCCAAGCTTAATTAAACACGTAATGGGAACAGCTGTACGAATGGTAAATTTTCTTCGCTCCCATGGACTTACGCACCGTCAATTCAAAGGGTTCTTGGATGACATTAAAGCGGAGTATCCGAATATCCCGTACCATGCAGAAATAAGATGGCTGAGCGATGCTTGTGGAACGCAATAGATACATTTTGTGACATGAAAGAGCGGCCCGAAGCTCTTTTGTGTGATCCTAAGTGGGTGGCGGACTTGGCATTTTAAGTGACATTACTACCCATCTGAATACTTAGAACACATCGCTTCAGGGCGAAAAGCACAAAGTCTGCGATTTGGTGGAAAAAATATTCAGGCGTTCAAAAGAAAATTGATTTTGTGGGAAAACCAGTTGCGTGCAAGGAACACAGGACATTTTCCATTGTTTGAAACAGTGAAAGAAGGTGTCGACTTTGATGAGTACTTGCAGGTAATTCGCCAATTACAAGAAGAGTTTGAAAAGAAATTTTCAGAATGATCAGAACTCCAAGCGTTGTTAGATACATTTGTTCGACCATTTTTTCTTAGTTCAGACAGTGTTCCACAGCTATTTCAATTAGACGTGGTTGAATTGCTGTGAAATGTTCGTCTTAAAGACCGCTTTCTAATGTCGCGAAGTTTAGAAGAATTCTACAGCGGCTTTCCGCACGAAGAATACCCACTTTTGTATAAACATGCATGTAAAGTTCTGTCAATGTTCGGCTCAACGTACATTTGTGATCGTTTCTTTTCGGATCTTAAGTTTACCAAAAGTAAACATCGTGCAGCGATGAGCGATAGAAACTTGCGCAATTGTTTAAGAAAAGCTGTGTCCAAAAATAATGTACCCAATTTGGAGAAGATTGTTTGCTTCAAAACTGCAAGCTCGTAAAAGTCACTCAAGGTCTGTACTATCTGTACGTATTGGTAAAATTTTGTTGAATTTTCCTCTCAGAGATGTTCAAATTTCAGTTTTTAATAAATCACACTATTCTTTAGTTAACACTTGATTTCGTTTCCTGCATATTCGATACATCGGAATACCTTTCGATTTGTACATGCGGTAGCGGAATATTTGTTACGGCAAAACAGCCCTATCAGTTGATGTTAACAAACCCACAAAAGCCATCGGCTGCACGACTCTACGTACCTATCTAATCAGCGCGGTCCGTACATCGTCTGTCTCAGGTCTCCTCGCTGGCACACTGTAGTGGTGGTAGGGGAAGGAGCGCTAGTCTGACTGCCCAGTGCTCCCCGAGCGCGGGCGCGCTCTCGGGGCGCAATTGCTGGATGGCCCTACTCTAGTGAAACACATTTCCAATTTGTCAAATATGGTTAACCAATTCTTGTGTGGAGCCGCTAATGCTAAGGGTGACTGTATTCCTCCAGTAAATGTACAAACAGAAGAGTCTTCCGAAAGTAGGAAACCTGTTGACCCTCAACAACAAACTTCTGCCCCATCGGAACAAAGAATTAGTCATCCACAACAACTTCCACATTTCATCATCAGCAATGCAGCTTTTGTACCCCTTCAACCGCCAATGCCGTCTCTGATTATTTCGCCAAGTTTCAGTAGCCTGCCTCACCCCTTAGCCATGTTGCTTAAGGGCAATTCTAAGTTTTCTGTAAATTCAACTAACGATCTGATCACCTTCCCATGGTTTCTGGTGGAATTTCAGCATCCTGCTTTAGTGTTTCTCTGTCTCATTCTCAAATTCTCCAAATCATTTACCCATACTCTGTTGGCATCCTCTCTGGCAAAATTGTAAAGGCAATAGCTGATAGAAGCTCTGTAGAAGATTTCCATGCTCATCTTTCAGCTAATTTCATTCCTGCAAGAGCTATGTCTTCGTTGTTATAAAAGTGCTATTTCCGAGTCCAAAGGCTGGACGAAAATTTATCTGGTTTAATTCATGATATAAAGTTTTATACAAGGGTGTTCGCCCTTCATTACTCAGAAATTAGATTGTACAGACCACTGTCGAAGGAATTTCCCCATCATACAGGTCTTATTTATGTTTCGCTTCTCGACCTAAGACATTTTCTGAACTCGAGGCTATGGCAGTGTCAACGGAGGGAGTGACGTATGCAGACACCTTACGAGTCGTTAGGGAGCCCCTTCCATAATCTAATAGTTCTCGGCAACCACCTCGCCGAACCTTTTCTCCACGCAAATGTTAAGCGTGCGGATCGGCAGAACATCTTCGAAATAAGTGTCCCTTTGTAAAAACTAGTGGAATTAGGAGTGGAGCAGAGCCATCCCAGGGATGTTTTAAGTGCGGATCATTCTGACATCTTGACAAAAATTGTACGTCACCTAACAGCACACCTTCCTGACCCACTTCCGGTGCTTCCTCCACTAACTTAGGAGGTAGGAAGTGACTAGCGCACCCGGCTGAGTTACCAAGTTAAGCTTCGCGAGGCTCAGCCCAGGTAAAGTCGGGCACCGAACTGTCTGAGGAAGAAACGCTCTCTAATTTATCATTTGAAGGCCCAAGAAATGTCTTAAAATTGCCTCTGAGACCCCAGAATTTGTGACCCTTCTCAAAATTGAGAGAAATAACGAACCAGTCACGGCTCTGTTAGACTCAGGAAGCTCTATTATTTCTGAGGAGTGGTATTCTAAAGTGAAAGCCTTCTGTAAATTTCCTAATTCTTGTTTTTCTTCTATCAAATGTGTTTCGGCGAATATTCTGGTCTCGCATTCTGGTCTCGTGCTCGATCTTCAGTGCAAGTCTTGCACGTTCAAGTTTGAAAGTAATTTACATATTCCCCCTAAAAAATGTAATCCTGTTTCATCCTCTTCAATTTCGCCTAACCAGAGTGAGATGTCGTTAGACCTTAGATATCTACCTGAGGACCAGGCTGAGAGTATTCGAAAGTTATGCCAGTCTCTTCCCGATGTATTTTCGGAAACCCTTGGTGTTACTGACCTAATTGAATACAAGATTGAGGTAACTGATTCGAACCCGGTAAGGATTCCTCCATATAGGATATCTCCACCTAAGATGATGGTTGTTAAGGAGATCTTTGAGCAAATGTTGAAGGATGGCTTTATTTGACCTTCAAAGTCGGTGTTTTCATCGCTCATCTTTCTTGTACCGAAACTCTAAGGTGGTTTCGGGCCTGTCATTGATTACAGGGCGTTAAACCGTAACGTCGTATTACAATCACTCTCCCTTCCTGATTTTCATTCATGTTTCTCCTGGTTTCGTAAGGCTAAGTTCTTCACCATCTTAGATCTTAACCAAGCGTATAATCAGATTCCTCAGGCGGAAGAGTCCAAACATCTGACTTCTTTCGCTACAGATTGGAACTTGTACGAAAACAACCGCGTGAATTTTGGGCTCCCCACGGGCGCGGCAGTTCTTACCAGACTGCTGGATAAGGTCTTCTCCGACATCAAATTCGAATATCTCCACTATTACCTTGATGATGTGATTTTTTTCTGAAACCTTTGAAGAGCACTTAGATCATCTTATGGAAGTCCTAAATTGCATTCGTAAGACTGACTTGACAGTAAAATTATTTAAGGTGGCTTTTGTGAAGTCTTCTATGTCCTTCTTAGGGGATATTGTGTCGCCCGATGGAGTTTATATCGACCATTCTAGAACGCAGGCAATTCGCAACTTTAAGCCTCCTAAAGATATTGAAGAAATTGCTAGATTCATTGGCATGGTGAATTTCTTCAGGAAATTTATTCCCAACTTCGCTAATAGGGCGACACACCTAAACCTACTTCGTAGGAAAGGTGGCAAATTCGAATGGGGGCGATCGCAGCAAGCTGCGTTCGAAAACCCTAAGTTAGCTCTCTGTAACGCCCCAGTCTTAGCTATGCCAGATTTCTCTAAAAAATCATCATTCAAACGGACGCCTCATCATCTGTAGTCGCCGCTGTCCTCCTCCAAGAAACTGAACTCGGAAGGCGGCCTATTGCCTATGCGTCTAGGACCTTATCGGCTCAAGAAGCCAAGTACTCCATTTATGAGTTAGAAGTACTTGCGGTCCTGTTTGCCTTGAAAAAATTCCGCCTGTATCTCGAACATGTTAGGTTCGAATGGGAAACCGACAATCAGGCTCTAAGTTGGGTTTTAGCAAGGCCCCGTCGTACAGGACGCATTGCCCGTTTTTCCATCTGCATCTCGGCATTTCAATTTGACGTGCGACACATTCGAGGATCAGAGAATGTGGTCGCAGTTGGGTTAAGCCGCATGTTTTTTGGTTATCTTGATTCCATTTAGCAGGAGGAAAGCTCTTCTCCCTCGACTTCCATGCCTTCTGGTGTTAGTGCTATTTTGATTGATGCTCCCATGTTGTTCCATGACAATGAAAAATATCAACGGGAAGATCCAGTGTTGGCTCCTATTATGGAAACCCTTTCTTCTGGGGAACCTGTTGTCCCTTATGTTCTGAGGAATGGGGTTCTGTGTTGCCCTTACAGGCATGATCAAAAGATTAAAGTCGTAGTTCCAGCTGTTCTTGTGCACATGATCTTCAAGTATTATCATGAGAGCCCATTAGGGGACATTTAGGCATTTTCAAAACTAGAGAAAAAATTAGAGAGGTGTTCATCTGGAAGAGTATGGACGGCGAAATCAGGGAAATGATTGAAGTCCTTAAATCTTGCTTGCTTAGTAAGTCCGCCTTGTCCACTATTGTCATCTCACGAAGCATCTCACCCTATGGAACGCTTATACGTAGATTACGTCGGACCCTTCTCTCCATCTAAGGGGAACGGGAACAAATTTATTCTTATATGTGTAGATGGTTTCAATAGGTTTTTATAGCTATTTCCTACTAAGCTGCCCACCGCTCAGTCTACCATTTCTTGCCTTAATACTATTTTCGCTTCTTTTAGTCCTTGTCAATACATAGTCTCTGATAACCTCTAATTTATTCCGCAAATTCTGTTCCGACCTGTCCATCTCACATGTCACAATATCTGCTTATTATCCGCAACCATCTCTTGCTGAGCGGGTTAACCGCAATCCTCGATCTGATTTGATCGCTTTTCATCACGAAGTTCCCTTGGTAGGATACTTCACTGCAATGGTTATCTTTTGCGTTAAACTTGGCTGTTCACGACTCACACAATTTTTCACCGCCATCTCTCAAGTTTAAGTTTGTTCCTAACACGCCGTTGTCTATTCTATGGTCAATCAATGAGATTTTGACAGAGACAATAAATAGATCCCGATAATATAACGGACCTGTGGAGGAAGGTCAAATGCAACTTGAAAACTTCTCATGAGAAAGTGATAGAAAGATATGATCGTGGACGGAGACCCACCAGTTTAAAGGTCGCAGATCAAATCATGATGAACAATTTTGTTCCTGCAGACAAGCTCACCACCGGTCACCCTCTCGGTGAGCAATCCAGATACAGAAAGGACTTTTAGGGTTTATCTGTCCCAAGCAAAACCTTCATGACCTCTGTCTTTCAGTATAGGCCACCAAGTGATGGCGTTGCTAATTTAATTCTATTTATTTCCTTAGAAGCTTAGAATCTTAAGGTTAAAAGTGGAGGCCTTCTGTCCCTGTTAACTGTAAAAAGTTTTAAATGGTTTCTGTGCTATCTTTTGTGAAAACGTTCCCTTCAGTAAAATTTGCTTTCTTTTCTCCACCCGCCTGCCATTACGTTGCCCCTGCCTCCAAAACATGAGCCTGGATTCCACACACTCGCCCTTATCTGCTCCCAACAACCAAAAATCTAAAACAAACTCTCTCCATGAAAACAGTCACTGTTGCCCAGGAAATTATGGTTGCAGTGCCCTGAAGTCATCTGAGGCCGTGTCTCAACAACTGGCGAGAGATGCTGGAGCTGGGTAAGGGCCCACCGTGCTCTGGTCCAGTCTCCTTCACTACGGCCAACTTGAGCGCCATCCTTAGCGGCAAGGGCTGAGATACGGTTCCACAGCCGCTCACCTCATCATTGGGCAGAACTTTAATACTTGGCGACCATCACCATGGCTACCCCCCTCAAGGTAGTGGGAGAGACGTATCTGAGGGTACGTGCGGGACCAGGGGACCCCACCCGGGCATCGGCATCATAATCACTTCAAGAATTATTTTACTCAAAATATCTGGTGAATGAACTTTCCATCAAAAAAATTTTGACTTCGATCTATAATTTTCAAAATTTCTACAATGTAAAAGTTTTAAACTGTATCAACAGTGGAAGGACTTTCGGCTTTGGAGGTCTGTGCCGGAGATACACCAACTCAGTACATTGAACCTAAGGGCCTTTTAGAAGGCCATCTGCTGTATGAACAGTGAAAATCATTTCTGCAGAACTTTCGAACTTTATCTCCAGAGGACTCTACTGTCGACTTATGTGCCCCCTCTGGTGGGAAGATGGACAAGAAATTTGTAATTTAGAGGTTTCCAGAAAAGAAATGTTGTAAATTACTTTTTGTGTTCTTAAGTTACTAGCACACCTGTCGCTTCTCGCCTGCTTAAAATTTTATCCAATAAGGAATTTTCATATTTATTTAATCAACCAATAGTATTTGTGGGTGTGTCCAGGGCTTCGGCCCAGATAATTCTGGAACCTTCCTCTCAGCTATAAAAGCTGGGACATTTGGACCATGTTATCTTTCGATCGTTCCAGTCAAGAGGTTTAGAGTGTGTTCATAGAGGAGGCAGGGGTCATGCCTCATCTTCGGAAGGCCCACCAGCTCAAGGTAATGGCAGACATCACTTAATCATGTAATAGTCTCAGAAAGCTAGTTTGAGGGGAAGGTTCCAAAATACTTTCTTAAAGTAAGTCTTCCAATGTAAATCTTTAAACAAGTCTAAAGACCTTAGTCTAACTTAGGGAATAAATAGTGTAAACTGTCTTTTATTCGCCTTCAACTTAGTATTGAGGTGACAATGATTTTGTATACTTTGAAATTTCTCTCTTCCTTTTGAAACTTAAAATTTTCTTTCCATCATCCGGCATCATAATCACTTTCCATCAAGAAAATTTTGACTTCGATTTATAATTTTCAAAATTTCTAAAATGTAAAAGTTTTAAACTGTATCAACAGTGGAAGGACTTTCGGCTTTGGAGGTCTGTGCCGGAGATACACCAACTCCGTACATTGAACCTAAGGGCCTTTTAGAAGGCCATCTGCTGTATGAACAGTGAAAATCATTTCTGCAGAACTTTCGAACTTTATCTCCAGATACAGAAAGGATTTTTAGGGTTTATCTGTCCCAAGCAAAACCTTCATGACCTCTCTCTTTCAGTATAGGCCACCAAGTGATGGCGTTGCTAATTTAATTCTATTTATTTCCTTAGAAGCTTAGAATCTTAAGGTTAAAAGTGGAGGCCTTCTGTCCCTGTCAACTGTAAAAAGTTTTAAATGGTTTCTGTGCTATCTTTTGTGAAAACGTTCCCTTAAGTAAAATTTGCTTTCTTTTCTCCTCCTGCCTGCCATTAACTTTTACCTGAATCTGAGGGCTGGTTCGAGGTACACTCATCCCACGTGTTTATAATTGAGGAGCTATCTGACGGTGAGATGGCGGCCCTGGTCTAGAAAGCCAGGAATAACGGCGGATAGGATTCGTCGTGCTGACCACACGACACCTCGTAATCTGCAGGCCTTAGGATTGAACAGCGGTCGCTTGGTAGGCGATGGCCCTCCGGGGCTCTTACGCCATGGAGTTTGGTTTGGAAAAGTGAACAGAGAAGGAAGCGACACCCCTGCAAGGCTCCTTAGCTTCCAGCTAGTTCTTCTGTCCGGCCTCGTGCATTTAGAACAGTAAGAAAACGTACGCCTTAACAAATGCTCTTCATAAAACCTTTGTAAAAATACTAACTGCACCTACAATAATCACAAACGCCTCCTTTTCATGTGGCTCAATTGGTTGAGTCGCTGTCCTTCTGAGTCTGAATTCGCAGGTTCAAATCCCGGCTTGAATCTGTAACCCTTCAAACGGTGTTGAAATGGTAACAGCTCAGTGTCGTTGGTTTCTGGAACATTAAGAAAAATTATACATACGAATATTAGCGTCACAAAACTCTAACTTTATACTACTATATTCTGTATCCCAGGCTTGCGTGGAAAAGTAATTAACAATTTACTTTACGTCGCACCGACACAGATAGGTCTTATGGCGACGGTGGGATAGGAAAAGCTTGGGAGTTGGAAAGAAGCGGCCGTGGCCTTAATTAAGGTACATCCCCAGCATTTGCATGGTGTGAAAATGGGAAACCACGGGAAAAAAGTTTCAGGGGTATCGACAGTGGGGTTCGAATCTACTATCTCCCGAATGCAATCTCACAGCTGCGTGGCTCTAACCGCGTTGGAAACTAATAGGACAAGGTAAACCCTACATAGCATATGTTGTAACGTGTACTTTTCTTTACCAACTAACAAACTATCTATACCCATACGCTTTACACTATTTATTTATTTATTTCTTTATTTCTTTATTTCTTTATTTATTTATTTATTTATTTATTTATTTATTTATTTATTTATTTATTTATTATTAGTGCCTTCAGTTCAGTGGCAACGTTAGAGATCAAGGCCCTCTCGTACACTTGAACCACATAGTAATCAGAATCTTAAATAAAATACTGAAATAGTTAAAACTACATAAATTAAGAGAATCGAAAATAAATTTAAATAAATTACTAAATTAATATTAGAACTAATTAATATTAAAAACTCTTAACAATGGCTAATCCTCACGAATGCACACATTCATACTTCAAACATTCAGTCAGCTGTCCTCAGCAGGTAGTCTCGGCAGGTGACCTTAAATCGTGATTTAAAAAAGCTAGTTCCTCTGACCTGAACTGGCAGGGAATTCCATAATCTGGCGACAGTCACCACAAATGATCTATTAATTTTATTTGTGCGGTGCAGTGGAATAGAATGAATGAAACTAGAACGGTGTATTTATGTTGTGAAATGATGACAAAAAGATTAATTTAGAAGAAATATACATTGCCTGACTTTCAGCTACCACTCGGATCACCATCGTTAAAGTGTGTAGCTGCCGACGTTTATCAGACATCAGCCATGAGACAGCCTGATAGTATGGGGTGATATGAACATTGTACCCGATACTGTAAATAAATCGCAGGCAGGTGTTCAGTGCTCGTTGAAGTTTAAGTGTTTCTTCTCTCGTCATGTCAACTAAAACAACGTCACAATAGTCAAGAATAGGGAGAATGAGTATATGTGTTAGTTTGGTTTGTAGCTCAAATGGAAATACATCCCTCTGCCGTTTAAGAGGGTGAAGAACTCCAAAAATCTTTTTACGTATTTCTTTCGTGTGGTCAGACCAATCAACTGTTTCATTCATTTTTACGCCGTGATTTTTAACCGTTTTACTGTAGGGAATAATGTTACCATTCAGTAGGATAGGCGGGATTGCGACATTGTTTGAGCAGCTCAGTAATTTTGGTGATCCAATTATAATTGTCTGATACTTTTTTGCAGTTTAGTATAAGAGAGCTTCGTTGTGCATATACACTGAGTCGTCGGAGGTCCCTGTTCATATCTTGTTTTGCAGTGTCTATATATTTGAAGATCGTCAGCACAGAGGTCATGCGTGTTATTTCCTGTCACAGATGGTATGTCATCGATATAAATACAGAAAATTAGGGGCCGTAGGATACTGCTCTGTGGGGCAACACTAAGTTTCATTTTCCATTTAGAGGCCTTGTCGTTTACTGTTACACGCTGTTGACGGTTACTCAAATAAGAACTAAAAACCTTAAGCGCAGCCAGGTCGAAATTTAGCAGTTCCATTTTCTTTATCATAGTCGGAATTACTATAGTGTCAAAGACGCTACTGAAGTCCAGAAGGATACGTATAGTGAGCAGTCCTTTGTCCATAGCATTTCTAATGTCTTCGGTAACCTTCAAAAGTGCTGTCGCGGTACTGTGAACCTTCTCAAATCCAGATTGCAATGGGTCCAGAAGAGCATTTTTATTTAGGTATTTCAGAACTTCCTCGTATAATAAACGTTCAAAGTCTTTAGAAAGCGCAGGGAGTACGAACATAGGACGATAGTCAGAGGGTGATTGTGGGTCTAAACTCTTAGGTACCGATATAATATTGGCTGTTTTCCAGACAGTAGGGAAAGTTCCGTTTAGTAAACAGTAGTTCAATATGTGCGTCAGTATAGGCGAGATAGCACCCATAATGTTATATATAAAAGTAATAGGAATATCAACTACACCTGTAGTCTTTGATTTAATCGAGTACAAAGCCTTTTAACCTGATTTTCTGTGACACTGTGAAATGTGAATGGTGGATTAGCTGGAGGGGAGGGGGGTGAGTCGGTGCAGTTTATTTGGGTAGGTTGAATACACTGACTGACAGTGACAATGCAACACCAAGGAGGAGTGGTTCGAAAGGGATGAAAGTTGGGGAAAAACAGAGACGGCACGGATGAATAATTGATGTTTATTTCAAACCGATATGCAGGTTACACAATGCGCACGGCATCGACTCAGTAGGATGTAGGACCACCGCGAGCGGCGATGCACGCAGAAACACGTCGAGGTACAGAGTCAATAAGAGTGCGGATGGTGTCCTGAGGGATGGTTCTCCATTCTCTGTCAACCATTTGCCACAGTTGGTCGTCCGTACGAGGCTGGGGCAGAGTTTGCAAACGGCGTCCAATGAGATCCCACACGTGTTCGATTGGTGAGAGATCCGGAGAGTACGCTGGCCACAGAAGCATCTGTACACCTCGTAGAGCCTGTTGGGAGATGCGAGCAGTGTGTGGGCGGGCATTATCCTGCTGAAACAGAGCATTGGGCAGCCCCTGAAGGTACGGGAGTGCCACCGGCCGCAGCACATGCTGCACGTAGCGGTGGGGATTTAACGTGCCTTGAATACGCACTAGAGGTGACGTGGAATCATACGCAATAGAGCCCCAAACCATGATGCCGCGTTGTCTAGCGGTAGGGCGCTCCACAGTTACTGCCGGATTTGACCTTTCTCCACGCCGACGCCACACTCGTCTGCGGTGACTATCACTGACAGAACAGAAGCGTGACTCATCGGAGAACACGACGTTCCGCCATTCCCTCATCCAAGTCGCTCTAGCCCGGCACCATGCCAGGCGTGCACGTCTATGCTGTGGAGTCAATGGTAGTCTTCTGAGCGGACGACGGGAGTGCAGGCCTCCTTCAACCAATCGACGGGGAATTGTTCTGGTCGATATTGGAACAGCCAGGGTGTCTTGCACATGCTGAAGAATGGCGGTTGACGTGGCGTGCGGGGCTGCCACCGCTTGGCGGCGGATGCGCCGATCCTCGCGTGCTGACGTCACTCGGGCTGCGCCTGGACCCCTCGCATGTGCCACATGTCCCTGCGCCAACCATCTTCGCCACAGGCGCTGCACCGTGGACACATCCCTATGGGTATCGGCTGCGATTTGACGAAGCGACCAACCTGCCCTTCTCAGCCCGATCACCATACCCCTCGTAAAGTCGTCTGTCTGCTGGAAATGCCTCCGTTGACGGTGGCCTGGCATTATTAGCTATACACGTGTCCTGTGGCACACGACAACACGTTCTACAATGACTGTCGGCTGAGAAATCACGATACGAAGTGGGCCATTCGCCAACGCCGTGTCCCATTTATCGTTCGCTACGTGCGCAGCACAGCGGCGCATTTCACATCATGAGCATACCTCAGTGACGTCAGTCTACCCTGCAATTGGCATAAAGTTCTGACCACTCCTTCTTTGTGTTGCATTTGCTCTGTCAGTCAGTGTATTTATTCTACTAATCGTTCAGTTCGTCAAGTGGAGTGTCAGGAGTTGTCTGTCTCTTTTGATGTTTTCCTATTCCCAGAGCTCTAAGTTGGTTCCATGCGCGATTAGAATTTAAGTTGTTAGCTAAATTCCAAAAATATATATATTTTTTAAAATTTCTGATTAACTGCTTTTATGCGATTTCTTAAGATGCGGTTAGATTCGAAGTCTGTGTCATCTAGGGTTTGTTTATAATGTCGAAATAACGAGTCACGGTGAGCCATCATTCTCTTGCCTTTATCATCTAGCCATGGACAAGAAGGACGAGAAACCTGTATTCGACGCGCGTGTGTGTGTGTATATCTTTGCCGCATTTTGTATAAAATGTCACTTCTTTATTGCTTATCACATGACCATTATTATAATAACATTACCGTATTTATTCTAAACCAGAATATTGCATCCTTACTCAAACTGTTTATTCTTGCATTCATTTCACTTGTAGTCCGAATATATGAAATGCTGCAGTTATGTTGGGATGGGAGTAACAGAGGTAGCCGAGGAACGGGAGAGTTGTCGTCCAAGGAGTCCAGACACCCCAGGAGTTTTAACGAATGTCTTTTATTGAGCATTTTATGCATAATGTGCATTAATATTACCTTCCGGAGTCCGACTCATTGGCTGAATGATCAGTGTTGAGGCCATAGGTTCAGACGGTCCCGGGTTCGATTCCCGGCTGGGTCGGAGATTTTAATCGCATCTGATTAATTCTTCTGGATGGGGACTGGGTGTTTGTCCCAACATATTCATTTCAGACAACATACTACACTACCAACCACCAAAGAAACACACAACACTGATTTCATCCCTCTATATAACGTTGGCGTCGGGAAGGTCTTCCGGCCGTAAAACAGAGCCAAATCCACATGTGCGACACAGTTCGCACCCGCGACCCCACAGATGTGGGAAAAGCGGGGTAAGGAGAAGAAGAACATTATTATTATTAGCTTCCGGAATCCGCACGAATCCACCACTCTTACTTGGATCCAAGGACACTCCTTTCCGTTTTCGGTATTCTACACCACCTAAATATGAAAGTTTGGACATATACCAAAATAAAATTCTGGATGAATGGGCCCCCCCAAAACTGAAATCCTGGCTACGCTACTGCTTCTTACACCTCTGCGTTTCACAGAATCCCCGGAACAATAATAATAATAATAATAATAATAATAATAATAATAATAATAATAATAATAATAATAATAATAATAAGTTGCGATCATGCGACATAATTGGGGCAAATATTAGTTTATAGGAAGTGAGTTAGGGATTGGAATAACTTTCCAAGGGAGATGTTCAATAAATATCCAGTTTCTTTGCAATCATTTAAGAAAAGGCTAGGGAAACAACAGATAGGAATCTGCCACCTGGGCGACTGCCCTAAATGCAGGTCAGGAGTGATTGATTGATTGATTGATTGATTGATTGATTGATTGATTGATTGATTGATTGATTGATTGATTGATTGATTGATTGATTGATTGATTGACTGACATGAGATGTAGTACCTTAGTTTGTTGAGGCGGTTTATATGGACCATGGATTATAAATTGCAATGGTTTGAATTCACCGAGTGCTCCTTACTCGTTTCGTTATCGCTAACTGGAACAATTTGTAAGCACAGTCGATTTTTGGAATACACCAATAATTATCGTAATTCCCTTATTTCGTTTCATTTCTCTGTACAGCAGTACGTGCGATAGTAATAACTTAGGGGTCTACCTCCGTGCTGTAGTGGTTAGTGGGATTAGCTGCCACCCCCCGGAGGCCCGGGTTCGATTTTCAGCTCTGCGACTAAATTTGAAAAGGGGTACGGGGACTAGAGCAGGGTGCACTCAGCCTCGGGAGGTCAACTGACTACAGGCTAGTTTTCCGTGGTTTCTCTCTTCTTCTCGAATAAATGCCGGGGTTGTGCTTAAATTAATGCCACGGCCGCGTCCCTTCCAATCTTCCCATCCCCTACAAGGCCCCTGTTCAGCATAGCAGATGAGGCCGCCTGGGCGAGGTACTGATTGTCGTCCTCCTACCCAGTTATATCCCCCGCTCCAAACTGTCACGCTCCAAGACACTGCCCTTGAGGCGGTAGAGGTAGGATCCCTCGCAGAGTCCGGAGGAGAAACCAAACCTGGACGGTAAACTAAATAAATTAATAAATAAATAAATAAATAAATAAATAAATAAATAAATAAATAAATAAATAAATAAATAAATAAATAAATAAATAAATAAATAAATAAATAAATAAGGTTGCTAACAAAGGCAAAGCTACTGGATTCCCCTGGACCAAACAAGTGGACAAAGATGTTGCAGAGCTTAATATTAATCAAGCCGCCATTACTGACACAAATGCATACCGTTTAATGGTCAAAACTAAACCTTTCCTAACATCCCTTACATCAGCTAGCCACAAAGGAGCCGGGAATTGGTCAGAGGAGCGCAGGAAAGAAATCAGCGAGAAAATGAAGGAATACTGGGCCAACAGGAAGGCTCAAGAGGCCACTAAGAACACAATCCAGTACGCTAAAAGGGGCAGACGACGACAAAAACACAGCTAGAACACAAGCACCGTGGTCCACAGATGGCCTAAACGCAAAGAAAAAATAAATAAATAAATAAATAAATAAATAAATAAATAAATAAATAAATAAATAAATAAATAAATAAATAAATAAATAAATAAATAAATAAATAATAACTTAGGTAATGTGTTCAGCGTAGAGAGGATGCATATTATTTCATTTTTTGTTATTATTTATTTGTGTTTAATTAGACACATTATTTCACACAAAACATGTTAGTTCACTAAGCATGACGTAAATGACCTCATGTTTGATTCTTATCACAGACGGCAATAGACAGATATTGAAGACTGCTATCTTACAATAGAATTATTTCCATTTATCCCTGGGCTGGCAACGAATTAATAGCTAAGCCTGCAAAAGCCTGCAAAAGATTGGATAGTTGACATTTCGGGTTCAAATCCAAATCTGTACCCTTCTTATGTGTTTAATAATGTTATTATAATGTTCGACATTACGGGCCATCGCACGATGCCATGGAAGAGGGGGCTAACTGGCCCCTATTGGAATAAAAGTATTGTAACTATTGGATGAATACTAATAAATAAAATCATGAATAAAAATATATAAATAAAATTACTCAAAAACTTAATAAAATTAATAAGCATAATTAACCGAAATGTCCGTAGTATGGGCGCCAGAGTTCACCAGAATGGATCCCTCGAATTTAGATAAGAGCATGATAAACTGTATATCCCAGGGCGTGTACATAATGCTGCGTACTGGTACATCTGCTGCAGGCCTTACCTAACCTCCTGAAACGACTAATTAGGTAGGAACTGCACCTAGGTTCATCAATAACACTGATTCTAAAATTGCTAACTGTATTCTTAACAAATTCCGTGCATGAGCACCTCATCAACATACAACATTATACATATAATACACACATAAAATATTGCTGGAAGACTCCATATTTACAACAACAACAATAATGAAAATCGTGGGAAAACGAAAGCGAGAACTAAGCTACCATTTGTAGATAGTCCGATGAACAATGTACATGTATGAAGATAAATGCCCTTCACTGTCTCTATATCAATTCGACTTACCGATTCTCATAATCGGCAGTTATCACATCACATAGATACCGTACCTTGTACTACTGTGTTCACATATTTTAACACTTGTTGTAAAGATATATACACACGTCTGTCGATTCTCAACATAAATTATGGAAAGTCTGAGATAGCTTTCACCAACATATAATGCTAGGCCGCCACAAGTGCTACAATACTTAATGCGCAAGCACTCTCCACAATCAGCCACTTTCCACGAACATAACAAGACTACGCTCCACGAACGTTTGAAGTCCAGTCCATTGCAGCCATGTCACTCCAGTATCGTGTATCAGCACCACTTCCTTCCAGTACAGTGCGTCAGTTGTAGTTCTCTTATACAGTGTCACTGGTTGTAGTTATCTTCCTTCTCGTTCCTTTACAATCACTTCGGTTGCCGCCGTATGATCAACCTTTATAGACATCAACATCCCCCTCCTCTCAGATGATACGTCTGGATTGGTCCTTGCCCACCAATCATGAGTGAACCTCTTGTCAAGACCTAGCTCCCAAGAGATAAACAAACTCTGGGGTTTGCCTCGGATGAGTCAACGAACTTCCCTAATACAACAACAAGCTCATCTCATCAGGCTGGGATATATACATGACTCATGGAATATCCCGACACAAGTACATCACAACAAACACTGGGGTAGCCACATGACTCAACCAAATTACCAGAGTTATTAAAGCAATATTTTCCCACGCGTGCAAAACAAATTACTCATACCTACATATGTGGATATCTTCCAGCTTACCAATATAAGTGGCAAAATATACAAATGAAATACTGATAACAATAATGATAATAATAATAATAATAAATCGAATACTGACAATAATATCTCTAACTTCTACATATAATTCGGGGGTGTGATATATGTACTATCACAGTATCTCACTGTAGTGAGTTCCCTCTTCGGATCTTCGCACTTGAATGACCTTTGCTAAACTCTGTAGGTCTATGCTGTCCAATGTTTAACCGCAGATTGTCTATATTTACTCAAGTCTTCTCCTCCCATGCTGGCTTGTTAGTGGGTTGTTTCCTGGCTGCCGAGGGTTGATTACGGAACTACTTCACGAAGATTAGACCACTGGTAGTTTGAGGATTGTCATTCTCAGAGATTTCAGTTGTCATAACTTTATATTGTACACCCTCGTCTCTTAGTTGGTTCTCAGTGAGAGTAAGTTGGGCCTCGGTGGTTCACCCGCTCCCTGCGATCTAGTTTTATGCAACCCGCCGGGTTTACTACAATTATGAAATCCTAAGGTCCTTCTCCCTAAACCGGAGTAATAAAATGTGATGTGTGGTTACGGGTTAGAAGACATCGGGAATCGTGAGTGCCACTATTAATTCATTATGAGTTCTTCGAATGAACCCGTAAAACGTGCACAAATACGAAGAACACGTACCGCAAACAGAAGGTGCACACACAGACCAGGAGTAGGTACATGTCAAGCCTCGCAATAGCTAACTTGCCAGAGCCGCCGTCGGAGGTCTGAAAGTGAACAGTGCTCGAGGGTTAGGAGCTGCGAATCCCACGCAAGTATCTTTCTTTTTAGACCCAGTTACCTGGAATGTGGCAAGGTTGCATACTTAATAGTGTGTATAGACTAATTTGTTTATGGTATGGAGCAGGGTTGGAAGAAGCTAGGGAACATGTGACCGGATTTCAGTTCCCTTCGTCGTTTAACGCAACACCTGCTCGAATTGACGACCTCCGTGGTCGATACAGAGCTGCGCGCGATGTTATAACAGCTGTCTGGCACGATGCAACATCTCCGGAGTAACGGATCGGCAGGCCTCGGTGATGAGCTGCCTAAGGTGACCATGACTGGCCGCCTCCTGTGCATACACCAGTTGTTTTACATGGCCCTACAGAAAAAATCAAGGGACGTAAGATCGGGCGATCTGGTGGGCCAGGAGATAGGTCCTCCTCTTCCTATCCATTTACCAGGATTCATCGCATGGAGATGTTTCCGAACGACTACAGCCGCGTGCAGTGGAGCTCCGTCATGTTGAAACCACATCCTGCAATGGTCAAAGAGTGGCACACGTGGCAAGAACGGCGTATGTCTTTTTGAGAAACCGCCAATAGCGTTCTCCCGTCAAAGGTCCCTCACTGAAATGGAGACCAATGAGGTAATCATGCACGACGCCACACTACAAGTCCACACCCCACTGTACCTGAAAAGCTGCCTGATGTGCTCAATGGGGATTATCCACATTCCAGTAATGCATGTTATAGTGATCAACGGTTTATTGTTGTGGAAACCCGCTTCGTCCGTAAATAAGATGGTCACAAAACAGGCAGGACCAGTGTCCACATGCTGTAGGGTCCATTGATAAAACGCCACACGGGCTTCGAAATCATGATTGGCCCGTGTACTAGTGTGAGGGTTATGCCAGACAACCTCTTCATTGTGAGCAGACGTCACGGGTTGATCTTGAACAGCCCGTGTCCTTCCCACGGAAGCAGTAGACCGCAGACGTTTTTCCACACTCCGAAATGTCATGCCTGTCGGTTGTCGTCTATCGGGAAAGCGTTTTTGATACAGGCGTTGTACCTGGTATAGCTTCTCCACAGATGAGTAATATGTCCATGTACTCGTCGCTGGAGACAGTAAGTAAGCTTTGTGTTGTATTGTGACTTGCCTCGAAGGAGGGGAGTTCGGGCATGTTGTTATCGTTCCAATAGGGCACACTTTGCCCTACCTGTGGTTTAATGTGCGACGTAGCTAACTGGTTGTTGGTTGCCACAGACCCTACTAAGTTTTTAAGCTACAATGATCCGAAAATGAGGCTTTTACCCTGGAAGTTACCTCATTCCCTTCGAAAGGCCACGCTCAATTCCTTGATGAATACCTTTGGAATTTCACTGTATTTCATATTTCCGCTTTTGAATTTCCGGCGTAATGGTCTGTGTTGCCATGTGTTATGTACACGCAGGAACATTAGAAATAGTAAAATTTACCCGTTCCCCTTATGATGCCTTGTACCTTTGTTTACATTTTCTGAGGAATATTTCAAGCCTCTAAGTTCAGCTTTGGTTCAGCATGTTAGATTGACCAATAATTCTTAACTGGAGCTAATACCTTAACATCGTATATAATGTTGCTTACCATAACGAAATATATAAACAATATTTAGTGAAAACTATTCTAACCTTACAACATTCAAAGATACCTATTTGTATCCATAAGAGCATAACGAGTAGAGCAGAGTGTGAAAAAACGGTGGCAAGGAGAGGAGAAGGGCCAAGGAAGGAAACTAGAGGATGATGGAACTTCTGATGCAGCTACTGTAACTTTATACAAAATTAGGTTTCCTGAAAACTTTACTTTTTATTTTTCAGTGCTCAAAATGTCTTTAGTGCAACAGTTTTTGCCTAATTGCCTTCAAACTTGTCAAGCCTATACTACAGTGTAAAATGCGTATACGTTGGAATCCATTTTGAAAAATGATTATATCTGACGGAGATATCTTGTGTCAAATATGAACATTTGAGAATTTCTAATGAGAATGCAAAAGGGTGAGAAAAAATTACTCTAATAACATCAATAATGTCATTTTTCAAACAATAATACCAATAATTATTCACATACCCCTACGAACTACAAAAAAAAGACGCTTCAGGTAAAACAAAAAAAAAAACGAACGCAAGGGATGTTTAGAAGTAATTCAGTTTATTTTTATGAAATGTGTTGTAAATCTGAAATTATGTTATCAAACTATTCGACATTTTTAATAATCTTAATTTTGGCAACATGAATTTCGGATGGAAATTGCAAGACACGAAACTCAGTAGATTTCCCCTTAATATTCTAACAGATATAATTCGGATTTCACATTCAGCTGTTGGTATAATTCTTCCTGTGGGACGCATCTTTATCTTTTAATGAGAATTGCCTATTTGAGAGCCAGTGGGTTACAAAACACTGTTCATAATTTTCAAAAGTGAAACTGTTCCTCTTGTCCCTTAAAAGTGCTTTGTACTCACTGAAACTCCGCTCAACTTTGCACTGATTTTTCACATATCAGTATATCCTGGACTGTTGGCTAGCACTGCGTTTTCTGGAAGACATTATACTGTAAAACGTCATCATTTGACAGTCCTTCGTTCGGAAAATCACCTACATGCAATCAGCATCGAGCTCGATATATGCAGTCGCGTAAGTGCGGCCAGTGCCCAGAATTTGGGAGATAGTGGGTTCGAACTCCACTGTTGGCAGGGCTGAAGATGATATTCCATAGTTTCCCATTTTCACACCATGCAAATACCGGGCTGTACCTTAACCCAAAGAGCGCTCACCCGCCTATAGACGGGCTGACGCGACCGGTGAAACACTGCTACGCCCGTCTACAGACGGTGCACGAGAATTCAAAAAAATATTGAACATAAGTGTAGGATTTTCCATTTGCATTTAAATGTATAAGGGACCAACATTTATAAACATTCTAAGGTAATAACCCCACTGATAAGTTAAAAATTGAGGCTTCTACAAACTTTTTTACATACGAATGAAAAACTGAGCACTGAGGTACCAAACAGTCAACTGCTAACTCAGCACTTAAACGGTTAATTAAGGCCACGGTTGCATTCTTCCCATGTATAGCCCTTTCCTGTCCCATCGTCGCCGTTCAACCTATCTGTGTCGGGGCGAGGTAAGAAAACTTGTAAAAAAGAAAACAGATGAGGACTTATGATCTGGTGGCGTTTTCGTTATTGTGTGACCTTATCGGTCATGTACATATTTATTTATTAATTAATTGGCAGTGAAAAACCTTTGTAAAGCTCCCTCGTACTTGTTACAAAAAGTTGCATTAGGTTGCACCTGCTTACACAACCTTTGTAGCCTGCTAAACACCACTCGGTCTTAACTAAAAGAATACACAGATAGAGAGAGAGAGAAGAAAATGTCAAGCCAGAAAAATCGATAATGATACCTTCACCCGCTGAAAAAATGGCCGAAACACGATGTTGCCAGCTCGCGAGTTGCATTTGTATGATGAGATTTCGAGACATGCATAATATTTAATATGGGAAACCTCGGGATGTTATATGATTTCATTATAGACATCTGCCAAAATTCCAATTCTTTATAATATATTAACGTGTGGAAGAATACGCAATCGTTGGATTATATAACACGCTAAGCGTCAGGACGCTTCCTTTGTACGCAGCACTCTCATGGAGGACATTGTAGGGGCATTATTTTGATAATTAATTTTAAATAAATGGCCGAACAATCCAGGTTCCGCACATAACCAGATTACTTAAGAATCTGAGTCACACGTTTGAGTGTATTACCGATGTCATACGACACGTGGAACTATTAATTAAAAAAGTAGTGGGGATTAGCCACTGTCTCTTGCATGAGTGGGGGAAAGTTTATAAAAGGAATAGCGGTGATGACAACAGTATCCACTTGACGCGAAGGATCCAAAGCAGAACCACGGTTTGATGGTGTTCTGATCTATTTAGTGTTTCAGACTGCAAATATACAGTTTAAATCTTCGAGAATATTATAATTGTCTACAAACAATAGTATTTAAAAAAGGTTGAAGTTATGTGACCGCAAGAACGGTATAATTGTAATTTTTTTAAAGTGATGCAACAAGTGTTAATTTCATAAAAGCTGTTATGAGTGTAGAAGATAACCATTGGATTATGAACGCGCTCAGCGGGAGTAGCAACGGACATGAACCCGTGACCAACGTCAACACCATGGAAGCTTAAAAAGGAAAAATGAGGGTCTTCCCCAGGACCCGAACCTTGGATTGTTACGACATGATGATAAGTACTAAACTGAAATAATTTTTAAAAAATAAATGCACGGTTATTCATTATGCAGATCACATAAATTAGGTTAGACATGTAAATTGCATGTATTTTTAATTAGAGAGAGAACTTGTGAGTGGTCTTCATATTCATTTATGTTCATTTCATGGAATTAATAGTCTACTCCATGGGCTTAAATATATATAATTAACGTAATGCATGTATTTGACGTGATGATAAAATATTAGTTAGTCTGAGAGTGCTTAGATTTGGTAAAAGTAATAGAATGTAGATTTGTTTTGGCACTGAGCCAAACCGTAATTTTGTATAATTTATTTACGTGATATCCAAGCTTATTATGATAATGCATGGTGATTATGCTTGCAAAAATGGGCTATCGGCTGTTAACATCAGGATAGGAAGACACTCTTATTTTCACGTAATTTGCATGATAATATTTGTAGATGGCTGTATTAATTATATGCGTAACTCGTGACATGCCTGGACATCGAACAAACGCCCTCCTATTGAGATTAGCGTTTTCCTTTAATGTCGAATATTTTCCCTTTCTATATATGAGAATAACATTATGGATATGTTTAAAATCCATATTTGATTTTATTGGTTTGAGTTTAAAATGTAGGAAAAACCTAGGCTGCATTCTGTAATCGGATGGAAGCGAACCTGGTCATTCTAATTCTGAGGATGTGAATATGATAAGATAAAAGGTGGCCTGATATTGAGTTAAAGAATTGTGATAAGGCAGTGAACTAATAAGCCAGTGGAGCTTTGGAAATCTGGTATGAGAATACGTAATGAAATTAGATTATTTAACAAATATGTGTTCCAAGGGAAACGATTTGGTTTCGCCTTGAGATGTTGAAAAGATATTTCTGCCACAACAGGCCATTATTTGCTAGGGCTTTGACGTCCAGAGATTTACGACCTGAGGGGAGTCGGAAGAAGGCTTGCCCCTTGTAGAGGATTACTGTATACTGTATTGTTCGAGCTATTCCACTTAGAATGAAGGCAGCGCGACACCGATTATAGTTTAAAGGATTCTTTTACTTTTCCATGTAAGATTTTATAATAATATTTAACTAACTGGAACGCCAGTATTATTATTTATTTGTTGACCCTATGATTAATTAAGAAAGGGAGTTTTTATAGACCCGTTTGTCGATGCCATCCTGGATATCATCGGTTCGAGTTCTGAGGCAACCATGGATTTTTGTTGTCACATAATTTTTTTACAGCATGCGTATATTGTTTATTGTTTCTTTTCATATTATGTGTACATATTTTCCTTTTTTATACATTCTTTTAGTCATGTTTCACTCTTTATGTGGATGACAAATCGAGTTTTATTTTCGTAATTTTTGTCAATGGATTCATTGGGATGTGGGTTCGATTTCTGGACCCGACATCAGTCATTTTATTTTGATTAGGATTTTATCGACTAGCATTCACTTATTCTTGTTTACTTTTTGTAATATAATTAATTTAGCTAGGTGACCACTTCAAGTTATCTTCAAAAAATTTTTGTTGTTGTATAAATAATTGCTTCTTCTGATAGTGAAGGAAGTTTCTAATGATAACCGTCGCATTTATAAGGATATTTCTGATTTTTTAAAAGTATGTTATACAAATTATAATGTAATATTTATCATCATGTCGGGAAGAAGAAAGAGGTAAAGGAGAAATAAAATTTTGACATTTTACAATTGGTATTTAGTCCATTGGACATTGCATAGTCAACATTGATATACTGTAAATATTCAGGGTCAACCTTTAATTAATTTGATTTATCAAGGCTCAATAAATAGGTATTTAAACTTTTGTCTGCCTGTCATTTTGTCAAATAACATTGTATCCCAAGTTTCCTTCCGTTCATTTATGCCTTTAAGCTAGTTATGTCTTATTTCCTTTGATCTTTTGCCGCGAACGCACCATGGCCCTGGGATGTCGGTGGTTCGATTCTATGGAACGGAAGGGTGCAGTAGACCCTTGCACGGTCGGAAGAGCTTTTGCTCACCCATCATTTCTGAAAAAAATTCTTTTTCGTTCCTTCCTGATGAGGTGGCATCTGACTCTAGACTAAAAAGGTCCCTTTCCATCAAGCGCCTTGGCGTATGGTGCTATATGGCGGTATCCCGACATTTTAGGGATTATCATGCAGTCATTTGGTTCTATGCGGCAAATGGCGTGGGGTGGAAAGGTTGCAATTGAATACACCGAATGAACGAATATATAGACCACACTGAAGATGCACTAATATCTCATACATGACTGTTCATAGGTTAACCTAATTGGCGCCAATACTCCGCTAATTGACAGGACCAGACTTGCTGTGGTGAGGTATAAGGAATTCTATTGCCACGTGGGTTAACTGACAAGGCCAAAGCAGAGGCCCGGCAATTTTCAGGCCACATAACGTGTTTCTACGGAAATTCAAGGACCCAGCTGTGATACAAAGATGCTAGTAGAATAAAATGAAAACGATTATCTGACAAGAATGAGTTTGAAACCATATAACATAGAACATATAATAATAATAATAATAATAATAATAATAATAATAATAATAATAATAATAAAAAAATAATAATAATAATGTTATTTGCTTTACGTCCCACTAACTACTATTTTAAGGTCTTCGGAGACGCCGAGGTGCCGGAATTTAGTCCCGCAGGAGTTCTTTTACGTGCCAGTAAATCTACCGACACGAGGCTGACGTATTTGAGCACCTTCAAATACCACCGGACTGAGCCAGAATCGAACCTGCCAAGTTGGGGTCAGAAGGCCAGCGCCTCAACCGTCTGAGCCACTCAGCCCGGCGAACCTATTATAAATGCGACATTCAATTATGTAAAGATGCGTGAGTTCTTCTAAAAATGTACTATACCCCCCAATATGGAAATCCGAGGTGTTTTCAGCCGCTCCAAATATCTTAATTCGTAACCATACAACGAAACTTTAACTAATGTAGAAACAAACATGTATTTATATGGAAATTCTAGCCCTGCTGATGACGGTATCTCATTAGCGGATGAGCTTCTATTTGTAGTGGACGGAGAGCATCGTTGTTCCACTGTTCACCACAGCAAAAGAAATGTCCTAGTTGTATTTATGGCAATATACTCTTGAGCTCAGACATGTTGGTACAGTGTTGATTAAATGATAATAACCCGGCTATTTTGGCAAGCAGTTATGGAAAATTTCAGTGTCATCAAGGGCCACATGCAGGCACCGATTTACAAATGGGCGGACTGGGCATTTGCCCAGGGCGCCCGTTTTTGAGGGGCGGCGGCCGGCGGATCGAGTAATTATGGCCTGCGTGAATTACGTCTTAATTACACTCAAATTACTTTTACATTTCACAAATTATTCCAACTATTTTATTAGCCTATATAAAACACTTTAAACTATTCTAACTTTAAAACCTGAATTTAACCTATAAATTTAAATTTTATGAAAAATGTGCCTTATTTCTAAAATACATACAAACTATCAAACTGAACCAACGTCTTTTTAAATAAAAATAAAAACAGCCTGATTCTTATTTGGCTGTTACCTTTATTTGGCTTGATAAGTTTAATTATGAGAATTAACTGTATTTGCATAATGTGCTGTTTTAAAACTCATAATCTTGAAAACCGTAATATTTAATTAGTAAACAATTATTTTTAGAGGAACAGGAAAACGAGCGAAGGGGGGGACGGCTTAATATTGTTTGCCCAGGGCGCTAACTACTTGAAATCGGGGCCTGGCCACATGTAGCTTTTAATAAGCTGATATTGTACCTTCAGTTTTATTTAGGTCTGGTTGAAGTGCCCATTTTTTGGAAATAAGAAACTAACTTGTCAGTACAATCTGGCAACACTTGAGTAGCGACAGTGCTGCCGTGGCATGGCCCGATACTTGAGACAGACTTGTATAGAACTGACTCGAGAACTTCTCTTCATTGAGGACCTACGACATACTATGACTCTACAGAATATTTAGAGCTGTTACATGAATTAAAATCGAAGAAGACAGAAATCTGGAGTGACTTTTATATAACGGATGCAATGACAACAGACATACAGTGACTCGTGCAGCGGCCCATGGTTTCCATCATAAGGCATGTGTTGTACTTAGTTTTCACGAACCGAATCATGATTGTGTGCGCCGATGGTGTGAAAAATGTTGTGGTCGTTACGACGTAATGAAGTGCCCGAAGAGCCTTGTTCTCTGACAAAGCTTTGTAACAAATACGTTTATATTCCTGCACATTGCGTGTTTTTCCATTTAATAAATAAGCCTTACAAAATTCGTCGCACTTCTTCTTTAAACGAGCACATACAATTCAAATAACTCGCAAAAGAGATCTAATCGCTAGTGCAATCTCTTTGGTTTCAGCCTTACATCAACAAAAACTCTCCGGTCTCTGGAGTTCTGTGAACTCTGCCAAGTCTAGTTTCGCACAGTGGAGCCTGTCTTGGAGGAAACCCTATGCGACGTGGCACTGGCTGTCAAGTCAGGTAGAGGCACCCACCGGGCAATTCAGTCAAGTTTCAGCAATCGCCTGTAGTTGTCGTTGGTCCACTGTTACGGGCTGAACACATGTAATGAGTTCCTTCGTTAGTGGTTTATTAAGTGAACCATTTTCGTTGCTGTTAAATGAAGACATTATTGGCGAGTATAACATTTTGTTTCATATTCAGAGAGTCTGGTATGAAAATCTGCCAACATTTTACCGATATTAGGTAATATAATCGTAGCAACCCTGAGTTTAACTTATGAGTTGTGCTTTCCATTACGAAAGAACGCACCAAGACAAAATTTCTTGCCTGTCCTTAAAAATGAAATGTATTAATGTGAACATGCGTCCCTTTTTTTCTCTGGGATAGTCCCGTTATTTTATTTTGTCCCGCCCATTCCGTCAGTTTTCTTGTTCATCCCGTTTTCCAAACATTCATGAACATAAAAATATTTTGATAGATACATAGAAGACTAAAGTGTGTACGTGAACTCACTGGCAAGAGCGAGGAAATTCGTTTTTCTCTTTATTTTAGTGGCGTTTTTCTTGATATCTTGATTTAATTTTGAGTTGTGACTTCCAAAGGCAGATATCAACTTTTAACTTAATATTGTTTGTTGCTGGTGAGAAAATAGTTCTGAAGTTTGACGAAGACTGAAATTGGAAACTGTATGAAGAATTTAGCTCTTTGCAGTGCAAAGCCTAATTCCTAGTTTGACGAAGCCAGAATTGCGGCATTGATTCACGGTGGACATACACAAGCAGCATAGTAGGGGTTACCAAAGTGCAGTGTCAGAAACGTGACACCAATGTTGGGACTGATAGACCGAGGGTGACGACGCTATGTCAAGATCAACATATCCACGTAACAGCGCAGAGGAGACCATCTTCGACTGCTCAACGATTACGAGATGACTCCTTGTGGGCAACAAGAGTCCATGTATCTCCACAAACTCTACGCAGTCAGCTGGATAGTGACTGATTAAGGTTATTTCGTCCGATTCGACATGTTCCACTGGAGAATTGTCATCGTGCTGAGAGGAGTATATGATCTTAATGGGGGGCTGGATCAATAGCTTAATGTCATGTTTGCTGATGAAGCACGGATATCACTTAAGTCAGATACAAAAGGTGTGGAGACGTGAAGAACCTGGTACATGCACATGCTGCTGTATTAATTTTCGTCGACAACAATGCTCGCCCTCATGGAAGTGCATCAGTGAGGAACTTCATGAGAGAGGCGAGTATCAACCATATGAATTGGCCAGCTAATGCACCGGACATGAAATGCCCTTAGGATAGGTTGTAAACGGCTATTTGTGGTCGTCCACAATCTCCGCAGGCAGTTCCAGACCTCATCGGAGATGCGCAGATGGAACTGGACGTCAGTGTACAAACGCAGCATACCACAGTGTGTCAGAGACCTGAACAACGTCACAGGAGACCATGCAGGCAGAGTGAAGAGGGCGCAAACTTCACTAAAACAAAACAACAAAAACCACAAATTATAACCTTCCATTATTACTGTTTATTTGCTTTAGGTATTTGAAGAAAGAATTTGAATTTGTAAAAGTTTACTTTTTCAACTCGTGCGTCTCTGTGATACAATAACTTTGTTATTACATTAAATCCTTGATATTCCAAACCTTTTTGCGGTGTATATTATGTAACCACTGTATTAAGGTTCAAGACATGGCCTATCACAGACGAGATAAGTAGCTAGTGCCTAGCCAGGACGTCTTACGGTATTTCGATTGCAATTTTCTTTTTTCTGGTACCTATTGCCTTGAATAACATAATTACTCTTTATGTACTGTTTTCTGTTGTTTTGAAGCTCCTTCTTTTAATTAAATTTTAACTTAAAAATCAGGGTAATATTTTCCACACACATTTCCAATAAGGGACATGAAGCTATGACATACGGTATGTTTTATTATGTTAACATAAAATTGTAGAATGTTTATTCTTCTCCCGAAAATGCGCAAATTAAGACTTTTACTCCTTATAGAAAGAAGCAGTTCACATTATATCGATCCCGACATGCTTTCATGAAAGTAGGTGCTTATAACCGCTACCATAATTCAGTCATTGTGTGGAGAATCGTAAGTTTCTGTTAATTAAATTATAGATAGGAACACTTCCAAGAGGATTGTGTTAAACATGATAATGCCATTTCGTTCTTGTATGTTTTTCGTAGGTAGCCATCTTTGATATATAAACGAGTGCGTGTGAATAAATGTGTTGAAGAGAAAGAAGTGCTCATATACTCTACAACGTACAGTGCCGAATCCCAGAAAATGGTCATGCTTAATGGAGTCCTTGGATGACGTCACAGTGGCTGCTGATCTGGTTCACTGACTCTTAGAATTTAGACGGACGAACCTACATGACGGATGTTCCCCAAATTCCGTAACTGTTAAAGGTTTGTCAACAATGACTTCAAGTCCCAGTTCATCAATAGTTATCGAACTATTAATAAAACTGGATTGGCTGTATCTATCTAACACGCACGGTGTATGATTACTCAGTAGCCTACTTCAGGTCCATTGATCCATATTCTAATCGTCTGCAGATGGATGAAATATGGAGAGGAAGCATAGATTCTTCCAACCGATGTAACCTGTGTGGGTGTGCTGGTGGCAGCAGTCTACTCTAAAAAGCTACAGATTGATAGCTGATAACCTTTCCCGCACCGATAATACAACACTCTTCACTTCTTGCAGCAATTCTTAGAGCTCTGTCCTCGATCAGGACAGAGAACACACTTTCTCGGTTTTACCATGACAATGATTAAGGCCACCACACACAGAAAGCTAGGCTAATCTAAGCTAAGCTACGCGGTGTTATGAAAAATATCGCTTCCAATGCATTTAAGTACGATGACACACACAGGCCGCTATGCTACGCTATACTAAGCCAAGCTAAACTATGCTAAGCTAGACAGATTGCTAGGCAGGCGATTTTCTTGGCTGTAGCTGGCCTGGCGCATGCGCTTTTCATTTATGAGCAGTTCGTCTGGCGGGCTGTCGTGTGTGTTTAGAAGTGTCGTGTGAGTCTCTTGTAGTAGTACTTCGTTATTTTAATACAATGGATAACAGGCCAAAAGAAGAACGACTAACTGAGGAGGTGAAAAGATATCCCTGCCTTTATGATACGCCATCAAATTACTACGGAGACTTGACAAGAAAGGAAAACTGTTGGCAGGAAATAAGTACAGTACTTCAAATTGATTGTAAGTAGGCTACCATTTATAAATTAGCAATATAATCACAATTTTGAGAGTTCTAATTGTTTGAGAAGAATACATTTTTCACATGGCTTTACGCATTTTATTTACAATTTAGCAGATACAGTTGAAGCGCCTGTTATGTAACTGTATGCCATATTCTTAAATATATCAACAGTTACTAAGAACGTGAAAGGTAAAAATAATAACATATATTGTTTTAGGTAAAGAACTTAAACATTTATGGAAAAGACTGAGAGACTGTTTAGGGAGACACTAAAGAGACAAAAAGAGAGTAAAAGTGGACTGGAATGGAAAAAATGAAGGAGTGGAAATTCCACAAACAAATGGAATTCCTTCTGCCTTATATTTCTACAAGAAGGTGAGCTGTCACTTTAACGTAGTAAGTTTATGGCTAATATTTAAAATATTTTTACAATATTTTTAAATATTAAAAATCGATTAAGTTGTAAGTGTTGAGTATATTATTATTATTATTATTATTATTATTATTATTATTATTATTATTATTATTATTATTATTATTATTATTATTATTATTATTATTATTATTATTGCTATTTGCTTTACGTCACACTGACACAGATAGGTCTTATAGAGACGATGGGATAGGGAAGGCCTAGGAGTAGGAAGGAAGCGGCCGTGGCCTTAAGGTACAGCCCCAGCATTTGCCTGGTGTGAAAATGGGAAACCACGGAAAACCACCTTGAGGGCTGCAGACAGTGGGATTCGAACCCACTATCTCCCGGATGCAAGCTCACAGCTGCGCAACCCTAACGTCACGGCCAACTCGTCCGGTATATTATAATTCAAAACGCATGTAATTCATTCGAGGTTATAAGAAAATAAGAACGTCTCGATTTGTTATGTTTTGCAGCTAAGACAGTATAAACATTTCACTAATAAAATGAACAACATGAATAATTGTGTTTGAAGCACAAGGCCTTGTGCTTCAAACATACAGTTCAATATGCTCATTCTCCACAAACAGATCTCCATGTGTCATTTCTTAATATACCTTTGGATGTGTGTTAATAGCTTAATTTTCATTATAGCACACATTCAAACATTGACAGGCAGGGAACATATCGAGGTCAAGAGATAACTGAAGTAACCACCGAGATGACTGAGAGTCCGGAATGCGAAGACCTACGCTCCTTATCACATATATCTGATTCATCATCTGTTCCGTCCGCCCCCACACCAACACAATCACAGCCAGTCGAACCCCTTCGGAAAAAAAAAGAAGAAAGAAATATCATGCCACCGGCCAGAGAGAGTAATTGATTATTTACAACAGCGCAACTATAAAAGTGCTGCCTAGCGTAGTTTAGCTTAGCTTTTTATTCGTGTCATAGCACACCACAGCTTGGCATTGCTTAGCGTAGCATAGCGTAGCGTAGCTTAGCTTTCTGTATGTGGTGGCCTTATTATTTTCCTGTAATAACTCAACCCAGTGACTTCTACCTTCATAACAGGCAAAAAATGGTCCTAGTTTCGATCCTTCTGTTTCATTCTACTTCTTTTTACTAGTGATGACTTGAAACGCCTCTGTAGTAGAAAGAACAGAAACTCTATTTTCAGATTCTCCTCAAATATAAATGTTCCTTCGATGGCTTTGTACCGGGCGGTACACCTCTACGCGACGCAAGTTCAAATCTTGCGCCAATTGAAACTTCTCTACTGTAGAAACCCGGAACTTTAACAACTGAACTAACTCTACTGGTTATCAGAAGATGTCACTGTGTGTTTTGATTTGCTCTTGTTTTTCATTGATCAAGAAGTGTGGACATTCTCTAACAGATGTCTCTACCAAAAACTAGGGTAATACACTCTGGTGCAATGGAATGAACTCTCTTGAAGAAATTTTGTATTCATAAGTTTTGTCTTAACTAAATTTTGTTCTGTGGTTTGTGGGTTGGCAATATTAATCCTTTCCTTCCGCCTATTTTGAATTAAGCCAATCAGTAATTTCTGTAATTAATTTTCCTCCAATCATTGCTTTCTTCTTCTTCTTCGAATTTCCATGTGTAACTTTTAGTCAACGAATAAAAATTGAGTGGGTGTGTCTACTCATTCCTGAAATGTCTCGAATTTTCCACGAGGGTATAAAAACTGCTGATTTTCTTGTCTCCGGGCCACTCGTATAACAGCTTTCTCAGTGTGTGAACATGCAGCAGGGGGCGGGAAGCGCCTCGTTCTTCAGACAGCCGTTCTTCAAGAAGGTAATGGCCTTTTAACATCTGTATTTCTTGCTAGCTCAGCAGTTTAACTCTCGGGGAAGGTTCGAAACCTTTAATATGTAAACTATTAAACATGTAAACCCTTTTCCTGGTAAACTTCAGTTTTCTTGAACTTTAATTCGGGGATAGAGAGTGCTTTACCCTCTCGAGCTCCCCTTCATTTGAAATTGAGGTGACTATGTTTTCGTGACCGTTTATTCTCTTCCTTAATGTATTAAAGTTTCTCATACGAGTCACCTCCCTAGCTTGGGATTAGCCCCTGTGTATCGGCCTAGCTCCACTTAGGTTTTAAAAATGTGTATTTAGGAGTGCATGTTCACGCCTCCAGTCCCTTCGGTACTTTGGGGCAGTAACTTAACCTGATGTTTTTTGTTTCTTCATGCGGAGGCCCTGTAGGTTGGGTACAAATACCCCTGTTTCTTTGTAAGTGTGCCTTGAGGGCAATTAAAAGTAAAGTTTGTTGTGGCCTTTGACAGGCTGGTAAAATTGAGAGCAGATCAGCTCTTTCTGGTATTTTGGAAGGTGGCTCTAGGAGGCTTGACATTACGAGGTGGGAGCAAATGCTCCATGTAATTAGGGGTTTTCTGCCCTTTGGTAATTTGTGGTTGTGAGCTGAGAGCTCAGATTTTGGGGCTCGTAGCCCAGAATGTGTAAAATTACATTGTACCTGATATTTTTGTTATTTCACCTTGTGAAAATTGTTAAACTTTGTTGTCTGTTGAAAATATAACCTTTATTTACATTTTAAATTCATCTTTCGGACTTATACTTAGACCCATTCCAGCCCGCACCTTCTTTCACCTCTGCTGTTCCACAGATTCGTGTCATAGCACACCACAGCTTGGCATTGCTTAGCGTAGCATAGCGTAGCGTATCTTAGCTTTCTGTATGTGGTGGCCTTATTATTTTCCTGTAATCTCTCACCCCAGTGACTTCTACCTTCACCACAGGCAAAAAATGGTCCTGGTTTCGATCCTTCTGTTTCATTCTACTTCTTTTTACTAGTGATGACTTGAAACGCCTCTGTAGTAGAAAGAACAGAAAGTCTATTTTCAGATTCTCCTCAAATATAAATGTTCCTTCGATGGCTTCATTAAAAATCTACATCAGTTTGGTGATGTTACCCCCTGAAAAGCGTTATCTTGGAAGCAAGTACGCACCCACGCACGAGCATGAATCGCGTGATATGCGGGTTCCTTCAACACACGCAGAGATTAAAGATTCAGGATGACAGAGCAGACTGACTGTACATTGCGTCTGAATAATTGTATTTTTGTCAGCGTGCTTTCTCTTTAGAATACGTTTCGTTTCGTCATTATTGTTCAGCTACTCCATAGACGAGGTGTCGCTGTTCTCCCTGTAGACACTCTGTGCTTGTCTATCAGCGATTCTTATCAACGGACGACGATACCTGCTTCCAAAACATCAGCGAAGGGGTTCAGTATAATCGTACGGAACTTAAGTGAATGAATGACCGGCGTCGCTGCAGTGCGAGTTGACACAGTTCACTGATGACTGATGACACACGCTGTATTGCACGTTTAACAGGATCAATGGAATTTACAGACTTTCCTACAGCCATTTCAAGCTCGCTTTCAGAGCATCCTCTAAAGATACTAGTTTTACTGACGGGATTTCGTCCGTGATGTTGTTAACGGTAGTGGTAAAGCGAATAGTCTTTGCTCTTTCCCTGGCATGCTTTCGTTTAAGGTTGTGAATGATGTCTCGCATGATAGAAAGTGAAAGCAGACCATCTGATGAAATCTGTAGTAGTATCATAAAGCCCGTATGATCACCCGAAAGTGAGCGATGATTCCGCCGCATGTAGTGCTGCTGCTAAGGTGTGCTGCTTCTTGGTGGACAGAATAAGATAACAATATGATGACCTAATAAATTAAAGCATAATGTAATTATAAATAACTGTAGAAATAAATTAGCTTTCGTGTTCTGTAGTCCGTGTCATTGTGCATGTTCAGTAGTAGCGTGCTAGTTTTTATTTACTCCATTTCCTGTGTCTTATACTAAAGATCATGCAGCTAAATAAGTAGAAAATATAAATACGAGGGCAAGTCAATAAGTATCTGCGATTTTGCTCTAATTGTGTTTAGGTTGGCTCTGTGGCGTTGTGTGCTCACTAGCCGCTAGATGGCACCGTTGTCTACGTCTGTGGTCAAGGTCTGTCTAGGGAGGTCAAGTCACGAATGCTTCTTATGGAGCCGCCATATTGGGTCTTTAAGCGAGCGTAACCAAAGGCAAGTGTATTTGAATTTAGAGGATTTCGGTGCCGTTCATTGAAATAAAAACAAAATAACAACTATGATATTAATAGATTCACAGCTATTTGAATAGGAAAATTAGCAGAGTCAGAATTTGTTTTTTTTAAACAAGAATCAACGACAAAGCTCATGTCCTACTCTTTTACTTCCTTACAACTTTGTCTTACTGTGTTTCTTATTAATATCATCTGTCAAATAAAATACGTAATCTTATTGACAGAAACATAGAAATCTGTAGGCCTACAGTACCTGTGTCATATTATGACTACCGGTACATGAGATACTGAACTTGAACTACTGTACTTAAAGTACTAAAAGACAGTTGTAATAAATTACCTTCAGCGTTTTCTTTATTAAGAAAGTAATTACCGATACTGCGTTTCTAAGAGGTTACCCCAGTATGTTGACAAACACTGAATGCCTCTTGAGCTGGGTGCATTAAATTATCTATGGTAACTGTTGTTATCCATTCATGTGGTATTTATTTGGGTTCTAAGGCAAAAATACTCTGCACATGTGCAACAAGAGTGGTGTTCTTAGCTACTCTTAACAATATGCAGCTATATAGTACCAAGTGGTGGTGGTGATTATTGTTTTAAGAGGAAGTACAACTCGACAACCACCTTCTATAAACACTAATCAAAAGAACACAAATGGAAGGGGTCCAACACTTCGAAAAATGAAGGTATCGGCAAAAGAAAGATGAAGGCCACAAAGTGCGTGGAAATGAAAATCTTCCTAGGCCTCGAATGCGCTAATGCCGTCGCGGTCGGAAAAGAACAAGTGTTGACCAGGGGAGGTCGGATGGGCTAGAATAGGTGAGAGCCTAACACAAGTGAAAGCAATGTAAAGACTCAGCTAAGGGCCTCGTAGTCACAACCCAAATTGATTTCTCTTGTGGATGGGGGCAATAGAATAACACCCACCTATCCCCTGCCTCTCATAAGAGGTGATTGAAAGGGGCGTCAGGAGCTCCTAACTACTGTATGGAGCGTGGGTTGGTGACCACGGAGCTCTTAACTGAGTCCTAACATTCATGCATATAATAATAATAATAATAATAATAATAATAATAATAATAATAATAATAATAATAATAATAATAATAATAATAATAATTGTACCGGGAGGTACACCTCTACTCCGCTCATTCAAAATTAGCGCCTTAATAAACTCCTATATCGATCAAAAAGTGAAACTGATAACACAACAAGTTGGAACTTTAATCGGAAGATGTCACTACTGAAATATTAAGTAATTTTGTTATTGTGAAGTTTCCTAAACTGATTGAATTTCTCCTTGTTTTGTTTTGCTATACATCAAGAAGTTTGGTCATTTTTCCACAGATGACACTAGCAAAAAACTATGATTATGCACTCTGGTGCAAAATAAAGGAAGTTGTTATTGAAATAAATTTTGTGTTTATAGGTTTTTCAACTTTCATTTGTTTTTTTGTTTTTTTGTAACTCTAGGTTTGCAACACTTCTGTCTCATTCCGCCAGTTTTGAATTTGGCCAATGAAAAATTTCTGTAATTAATTTACAACCTATCACAGGGTTCTTGTCCGATTTTGAGTTTAACTTTTGAGTTTAACCAATAACATTGAGAGGGTGTGTACGGATTAGCCCAGAATTCTCTCGAACCTTCCCTGGGGGGGGGGTACATAAACTTCGGCTTTTCATGTTCCCTCGTCAATTGATCGCCATCTTGATAAGTGTGTGTGTGTGTTAAGGCAGGAGGCGGGGCGCCTCTTTCTTCGGACGGCAGAACATCTATAAAGTAATGGCCACATAAATTCTATCTTTCTTGCTGTCTCCGCAACTTTATCTGAGGGGAAGGTCCGAATCTTAACTATGTAACATACTTTTCTAAAATGTAAATTATCTTTCGGCTAACGTAAAACTTCATAAGGTCTTTAACTGTAAATCGGGGATGGAGAGTGAGTTACCCTCTTGAGCTCCCCTTCATCTTGGTTTGAGGTGACTGCGATTTCGCAACCTTTCTTTCCTGTAATGTATTACATTTATTTCTAGGCGCGCCACCTCAGTAGTTTGGGACTAGCCCCAGTTTCATCGGCCGAGAGCCCTGTAGGTTTTAATTTTTCATTATATGGGAGTGCACTGTACGCCTCCATACAGTTTGTGTTCGGGCCGTTTATTTAACCTGTTATTTTTCGCAAAGGCCCCGTAGGTTGGGTACTAGATACTCCTGTGTAAAATTAATTCCATTTGTAAATCATGCATTGTGAGGCCTGAAAGATTTTCATGTGAAGTTGCCTTGAGTGGGCCGTAAGGAACTGAGAGCCTGTTAGCTCTTTATCAAAGTTTTGTAATAGTAACGAGTGCCTCTGGAAGGCTAGATATTGTATTTAGGGAGCAAGTGCTCTCGAATTAGGGGATTTCTGCCCTTGTCTAAATTGATCCTTATTTTGATTTAAAGTTTTGTAAACTGGATCCTGTATCTCTGAAATTGTAAAACTAGGGACTTGAAGCCCAAAATTGTTTAAGTTCTGAATCTTGGATTTTTCCAAATCTTGCTTCAGGATTCGCATTGTACCTAATGTTTCATTGCTATGTTAATTCAGTGAAAAAAATTGTTAAGTCTGAAATTCTAAAAGAAATATAACCTTTGTTAATATTTTAATTCTATTCTTGATATTGTAGTTAGACCCATTCAAGCCCGCACCTTCTTTCACCATCTCTGCGTTCCACACATACCCCGGAACAACAACAATATTAATAATAATAATAATAATAATAATAATAATAATAATAATAATAATAATAATGGTTAAGAAAATTAAAGCCATTGGTAGACACGATTCCTTACGAAATAGAAATTCAGTCACTATTAAGTTGAGTTAATCTAGGTTAGGCTATTTTAGGGATTACATTAGGATATTATGTTAGGCTACGGTACGTTAAATTACAGTAGTTGGTTAGTGCGAGTATTGTGATCTTTAAGTATTTGTCCACCCATATAATGTACTCCATAGAGCATTTAAGATGAATGAAATATAGTTGTAAATAATAACTACAGTACCGTATAAGACTGCTATTAACAATTATTGTTGTAATGATAGCAAGCTGGACACAAATTGTTGGTTTGAAGAGATAGGCCAGCGAAATTAAGCAATTACGGTTAAGATTCCTGACCTTGCCGGGAATCAAACCCTCGACCCCTATGACCAAAAGGCCAGCACGCTAATCATGTAGCCATGGAGCCGGACACATGAAAAGGAAATTTTCATAAACAACAATACTACTATTACACATTTCCTGTTACTTTCCTTGCTTGTTGTGAAAGAAAATTCCCTTTCTTTGTGAGGTTTCCTATCATATGTCAAAGACTTGGGTGGAGTAGGGACGTTGAAAATTGTTAGGATGGTATTCTACTTGAGTAGTTTCCGTCCATCTGCCCTCCTTAGTTCAAATTGCGATTCTTCAAAATTATGTTAGAAGAAAATACATAATAAGACCTATAAATATAAAACATCGTTCATATAAACATATTATTCAGGAGTAATACGAGTGTATAACTTCACTAACCGCGCACAAGACGGAATTATCTGTAGATTACCATTTGTCACGCCTACAGTTTTGTACCCACTGAACTCTCCTTTGCTTATCTCTCGGGAAGCGAAGCGTCAGTTGTCTTATTTTGACAATTTGGTGTGGCACAGTGTCACACTTTCCTTCAAAATACAAGTAATAACTCACATCATTACATCGGGCACGCCCACATAACAACGATATTTAAGACCCAATTTGGCCGCCACCGCAAAGGATTGCGGTAGCGTGACCAGACAGACCTTGTCTGTGGTAGGTTCAGCTTGCGCTGTTGCGACGTAAATATGGCCGCGCCACTTTCAGTTTGCACCAAGGAAGAACAGCGTTCCGTAATCCGTTTTTTTTTTGTGGTTTGGGGGTGCACCAGGAGCGGAAAATGAACGTTTCCGACAGCGAAGTGTTGTGATGTTTGGGACATCGCGGCATGTATTAAATTATTGAACTATACAATTAATTGATAAGATGTATATATTTAATCACTGCTAGGTCATTTTTAAATTAATATGTATATATATATATATAGGGTTTTAATCATCCATTTCACATCATCATTTCATTTCTTTGTATCGCGGCTATAACGTATTCTGAACGAACAGCTTATTGAGTAAAGTATTTCAACATCATTCATATTAATAGCTTGCAGTAAATTTTCCAATAGCCGTTGTGAAGTGACCAGAGTCAGCAGGCTAATTTCAGCCCATTTCCAGGAAATGTACATCATCAAGGTTACGAGACATCTTACCCTCTCCACCTTATGAAGAGACAGTTGAAACATTATGAACGCCTACTTTTCGAAGTTCGCTGCCTGACGCTTTATTTCAGCGGGAAAATTCAGCCTATGTGAATGAACGTAATGAAGCAAGATGATGGATTCACAGCAATACATAGGAGAAGGGATGAGACCTCGAATCTTACTGGACCATGTGATATGGCTGATGGAGGGAGACTTTTGAACGCATATACTTCGAAGACAAGAGCCGGAGAACACTCTTAGACACAGAGACACTCTTGGAAGACACTCTTACTACGATTCTACGTCTACACATCCGAGAAGATTTTAACATAGTTCACTTCGCATCTGAGTAGTATCGTAGGATACTACTCAAAAGTTACTCTCATTGGGACTTGTTATCTCAATGACGAGAGGTAAAGTCAACGGGAGACCGGTTTTGACTACTACAGGGAAGGAGAGCTTTTGTTATGAATTTAGTTACGCTACTGTTCCGTTATACGGAAGAATACAAGTGTATTCTCTCCATGAACATAACCCATGGTGGTTTTGCTTTTAAAATTAGGACTCATTACGACTTTATGTAAGGAGTAGAGTAGGAAGTGTTAAAGGCAGGAAAGTCATATTACAGCACGAAGCAGAAGTAGGACTGGAATCCAACAACAGATGACGCAGCCGGTACGAGAAATCCATCAATCATCAGCTTCAAGGTAACAGAGTCTACAAATGGTGAGCTAATGGCATAAGTTACTGCAAGTCTTCGCGCAACAGTTCATTTTCTTTAGAGTTAATTTCATTTAATTTTTCTTTTGCTCCCGTAAGTTCAGATTTCGTTAATACGCCGTTACGTCTCGTTTTTCATCCTAATAAATAGCTGTTTTAATTTGTATTTTCTGAAATTATTTTTAATGATCCTTAAATTCCAAGTTAGTGTACTTAATGATTCGTGTTCCGTCAAACCACCCCTGGGAGATTTTTGAGTCTCATGACGTATTATTATTATTATTATTAATTATCAACTATCGTTTTCAAGCCATAAGCTTGAAGGCTGGCGCCCATAGGATATTATTTATGGAGAGACAATGAGATATCATTTATTTATATTAATATTAAGGTGACCTGCCACGTCATAATTTTGTCACACATCTGTGGGCTGAGTGGGTACGTCACAGTGTTTACCAGTGGAGTGAACAGTTCAAAAGGGGTCACACGAGCGGGAAGGATAAGGAAAGATCCAGGCGTCCATCTGCAGCCGTAACTGATGCCAATTTTGAACACGTTTATTTATTTATTTATTTATTTATTTATTTATTTATTTATTTAATTGTCGGTTTAAACCAGGATAGTGAACCCCAATTACAGTAAACCTAAAAACCTTTAAAGTACATATTAAATTACATTGACAAAACTCTTGTTTCCTAATAGGCTTGCTACTGCCCAAACTACTATTTCATGCCTAAATTCTATCTTTTCATCATTTGGCTCCTGCCAGTATATTGTTTCTGATAACGCTAAAGCTTTTAATTCCAATCTGATTCGCAAGTTTTGTTTTGGTCTCTCCATTTCGCATGTCACTATTTCTGCCCATTACCCTCATCCCTCTCTGTCTGAGCGTGTTAATCGAAATATTCGGTGACCTTTAGTCGTTGCCTTCCACCACAAACACCATTCTTGTTGAGATACATCCATGCATTGGCTGTCCTTTGTTTTTAATGCTGCCGTACATGTGTCGCACAATTTCTCTCCCATTTCGCTCATGTTTAAGTTTGTTCCGAACACCGCGTTGTTCAATTTGTGGTCCATCAGCTAGCTTTTACTGGAGACAATATATCCAGAAAATATCAGTGATTTATGGTAAACAACTGGGAATCCTATCATAGGAGAGAGAAAATGAGATATGATCGTGGACGAAACCCTACCAACGTGAAGGTTGGTGAGGAATTTTGTTCCAATCGGCAAGCGTACCCCAGATTTCATGAACCTTGTGTGATTGTAGATTTTCTCACTCCTTTCGCCCTTCTGGTGAGTAATCCTGGGAGTGAACGTATTTTCCGCATTCATCTCTCCCAAGTTAAGCCTATGTAAAGGCATATCTTCCTTTTGCTTAACTGGTAGTAATTTATCAAACAGCTGGATTAATTTTTTTCTTTCCTTAGGTTAACGTTAAGTGCAAGTTTAAGTGTTATGAGGAAAGCTCCAGCTTGCTTAGATTCTATTAATTAAAGGCAATTGTAATCCTTCCTTGCCTTCTGTTTGGTGTTAAAGTATCCATTTTGCTTAGTTCTCTAATTGATAAAGTATTAGAATGCATCCTCAATTTTACTGTCCAAACCAAACCAAACCCCATGGCACTACAGCCCTTGGAGGGCCTTGGCCTATCAAGCGACCGCTGCTCAGCCCGAGGGCCTGCAGATTACGAGGTGTCGTGTGGTCAGCACGACGAATCCTCTCGGCCGTTATTCTTGGCTTTCTAGACCTGCAATTTTACTGTCATTTATAGTTATTTTGATATTTTCTTTTTGTAAAAGCGTTCCCTCTACTTTTTAGTAGTCTACCAGAGTAGCCTCCACCTCCAAATTTAATCTCAAACGCAGTAGTGCATCTCCTCCAATTTCGCCTACCACGTTTAACTGCTGTGAAAAAAAATGCAAAACAGATGTTCTGGCTCCGAATAATCACTGCTTCAGTGCCCACATCTATACCTGAGACCACCAGCTGTCAACCTGGGAGCTACAGTATGCCGGCGTGTTTACTGGGCCAGCCTTGCTCAGGCCCAGACTTCAGACTCAACCTCACTTGGGCCTGTCACAGTGGAAATGTGCTGAGACTCAGCATCAAAATTACCACTCACTCCTTGGACGGCACCATGTTCTTTGATCTTGGCCTCTCATCCGCCTGCCGTCAAACCTCTCATGATACCGGGGGGCCGGTATCTGAGGGTACTTAAGGGGTCCGAGCATCACATCCAGATCTCGGCCGTGGCGGCAACACTTGGCGTCAACCCTGGACATGACAGACCGGACTTGGACTTCTCCCGCGCAGTTACCATCACCCTCTTCAACGTCAGCCAGAATTAACTTATGAAAAAAGACTCTTTAGCAGGACATCCTCAAGATAATGTATTTCTGATTTGTGATATTTAAAAGCATTTCAAAAAATGCTTTACCTGTTGTAAAGGTTTGGGGGTGGAGGTCTGTACCAGGAGAAATCCTTCCGTTCCTGTTTGTCTTGAGAGCCTTTTTTGTTATGGCCATATCTGACAGCAAATCAGAACTTTTTAACTGCTGTCAAAGTTTTTCCGTCGATCGTTAGATGGCTCTAACGTATATTTCGGAACAAACTCTGGAAGGACAAGTGGAGGGTAACGAACGAAATTCTACCAGTTTATCAAAAGGTATAATGTTAAATTATTTACCAACTTTGGACCTGCTTTGTAACTTGTGTTCGCCGAATTATATCTTTGGATCGTGAACGTCTAAATGTTTCTCTCTTTCTCCCCTTCCCTCTTCGTAAGTGTAGCGATTTTTGGGTTCCGCTTCTTCACTAGCGAGTGCAGTCCTGAGTGCATATTGAAGGAGGAATGAGAGCGGTTCCCGTGACAGCTAACGAGGCGGGGTCACGGCCTGAAGTAGGTCTAAAATTAAAGGCATGGCAGAATATATTTAAATAAGGGACTGTTCCGTCGTGTGAATTGCGGGGAAAACTTTAGCGGATTTTCATTTAGAATGTAATAGTTAAGCTTTTCATCTTCTAGTAATGTAGGACCTTCTGCACAGTCTTCAGAATTAGAATTGTATTCCCGACTGGAAAATTAATCCGATGTAACGGAGCACGAGTGTTTACCCTCGGAATCCTCCCCCTTTTATTCGAACTGGGTGACTAAAATTTCTTAACTTCTAAAGCTTGAAATCCGTTCTCGGCCTTAAATATTTTTCCATTTTAGTCACCCTGTAGCATAGGAGTAGCCCTTGTTTCTTTGAGCCTTAAGCCCACTTAGGATTTTCTTCCTAGTATGTTTGTCCGAGTGCTTGTTTCCCACCTCGTTTCATTTTTCGAATGCAGCCATTCGTAAAAATTTCCTTTCACTCTTTTCGTGGCCGCATAATGTGTGTCATTTGCCTCCGCACGTACTGGTCTGTTGAGGGTACCCTTAATTTTAAATCATTTGTGATATTTTCCTAGGTATATTTTATATTGTCCAACATGGGCATAATTGTTGGTATATGTCACTGGGTGGTGACTTTCAAATTAATCATGTACCAAGAGACTGTCTCTTTCCTCTGTAAATATGTTTTGAAATCTGCGGCTAAACAACGAAACAAGCGCCAATTTAAGAAAAGTGGAAATTTCAGTGGAACATCGAAACTGAGGCCACTTCTATCGTGATTCGTAGTCTGTTGGGGAAATTCACTAGGAAGCGAGGCAGGCTCGATTTTGTTGAACAAGCCGTATTTTGTATCTAGTGGAAAACCGGGACACGTGTCAATAAAAGCACTGTCGTTTCGTGCAATCCGCGCTAACCAGTCTGGGTTTTCCTTCCTCCCGAGTATAACACGTTTATTTGTGCTTTCTGAGTCTTTATTCAACTCATTAAAATAATGTTTTTTTTTGCTAGGGGCTTTACGTCGCACCGACACAGATAGGTCTTATGGCGATGATGGGATAGGAAAGGCCTAGGAGTTGGAAGGAAGCGGCCGTGGCCTTAATTAAGGTACAGCCCCAGCATTTGCCTGGTGTGAAAATGGGAAACCACGGAAAACCATCTTCAGGGCTGCCGATAGTGGGATTCGAACCTACTATCTCCCGGATGCAAGCTCACAGCCGCGCGCCTCTACGCGCACGGCCAACTCGCCCGGTACTCATTAAAATAAGGGAAGGGTTTCACAATCTGGCATGTTAGATCGTGCTTCTCAAAACTTAATTTACTGTGCGAAGTAGAATGGAATAATGGGGCACGTGCACAGAGTTTTCATCTATTTACTTTTGCGTGGCGCTTGTCCCGTTGTTCGGACCCACCCTTCAATTGCCACTCTGTTGATTGTACCGGTAATAAGCTAAGATGTTCCTCTATTATGTTGGAGAACATTTTACCGATTTGAAGCTCTAAGCTCATGATTGTACCTGTTTGAAGCTATACGATAGTTGTTGTACTTGTTTGAAGCTATACGCTAAGTATTGTAACTGTTTGAAGCTATGCGCTAATTATTGTACCTGTTTGAAGCTATACGCTCATGATTGTACCTGTTTGAAGCTATACGATAGTTGTTGTACCTGTTTGAAGCTATACGATAGTTGTTGTACTTGTTGGAAGCTATGGCTAATTATTGTACCTGTTTGACGCTATATGCTCATGATTGTACCTGTTTGAAGCTATACGATAGTTGTTGTACCTGTTTGAAGCTGTACGCTAATTATTGTACCTGTTTGAAGCTATACGCTCATGATAGTACCTGTTTGAAGTTATACGCTAATTGTTGTACCTTTTGAAGCTATACCCTGATGATTGTACCTGTTTGAAGCTATACGCTCATAATTGTACCTGTTTGAACCTATACGCTCATGATTGTACCCGTTTGAAGTTATACGCTAATTGTTCTACCTTTTGAAGCTATACCCTGATGATTGTATCTGTTTCAGAGCTGACGAGATCCAGTTGTTTTGTATAATATCGTTTTGTTGACTGTTGTTGATTGGTTAAAAATTATTTTAAAATCAATCTGAAAGGAAATATATAAAATTTCTCGAATATGTTAGGGTAACTTTTACTATAATTTGTTCACGGTCCAGCTATTCACCCCACAAGCTGCCTTCCCCCTGCTGACCACGGAAATCTCTGTAATATTAATAATAATAATAATAATAATAATAATAATAATAATAATAATAATAATAATAATAATAATACACTGCTTTGCAAAAAATAAGGATGGGATAGATAAAGCAACATAACATATCATATACTCGGTGGAAATTAAAGAAAGTGCAATAACATATTGCCGGAGGTCTCTCACACGTACATAGAAACCTGGCGTGAGGTCAGCGCGACCATAGCGCCAAATGGGTCTAACCCCACAAAACGAGGCAGTTGAAGGAACGGGACAAGACAGTGTGAGTCAATCAGCGAGCTGTTACGGCGCACTTTGGTGGCATTATTCATTACAACATGGCCGGAGACAGCATCTGGATGACTTCACACGGGGAAGAATACTAGGGAAACTGGAAGAAGTACGAAGTGTGACGAGTGGAGCCCAGGAGATTGGTACTGCCCACAGCATTGCTTCACGTACATCGAGAGCATTCCGTACCACAGGCACTACTGCCCGAAGGGGAGGAGGGGGCGACCACGGTCAACTGGAGCAGCAGATGACGGCTACATTGTGCAAGAAGAGCTTCACGTCCAACAGCGGGTGCAAATGCAACCACATTTATCAGAACTACAAGGCACCCAGTTTCATGCTCTACGGTGGCACGGCGACTGCATGAGTGTGGTCAGTTTTCTCGACGACCATTACGTTGTGTTCCGTTTACACCCGCACATCGGTGACACCGTTTGCGATGGTGTCAAGAGTATCAGATATGGTCCGACGAGAAGTGGGGTCGCTTGCTCTTCTCAGATGAGAGCAGATTCAGTCTGCGTAGTGATTCTAGACGTGCCCTCACCTGGCGAGAGGCCGGAACTCTTAATGCACCCAGGAACATTGTCTAACATGATCATTTTGGTGATCCAAGTGTTATGCTGGTGAGGGGGCATAATGTTGCGTAGGCGTACCGACCTCCAAATTTTTGAACAGTCACCGGTCAACGTTATTGTGACAGTGTACACCTTCCCCATGTGCGTCTTTTCAGGGGTGCATTCGGCCCTGACTTCATTTTTATGGATGACCGTGCACGATCACATCGAACAGATCAGTTGGGAGAGCTCTTAGAACGAGAAGATATTCGGCGAATGGACTGGCCTGCCAATTCCCCCGACTTAAATCCCATCGCGCACGTGTGGGACACGTTGGCCAGACGTATTGCAGCACGTTCACGTGTACCAACGACCATTCAGCAGTTGTCAACCACGCTGGTGGAGGAATGGAACGCCCTACCACAAGAACTCCTTATCAATCTTTTGGCCGGTATGGGAACACGTTGCTGTCCGTGATGATCACACACTTTTTCAAGAACCATGACCCTTCTTTCGTTGTGTCCAGTGGACCATCATGAGTCGCAGCGACTTACGTGTAATTTATTGTCTCTGTATTAAAGTGTCATTTCTGTTCATCTCGTTTCATATTCCTTTCAGTTGCCTAACATACCATACTGTAGCAGTTCTTTCTATGTATTGTACCAGTAAAATATAGCCCGGATTTACTATTAATTTATAATCGCACGAGTTATGTCTCAGGGCAGTTCCAGGTAAATTATAACAAGGGCTTGGTACAGGAGGAAGGGTCCTATCTACAAGAAAACTTGAAAATTCTTTTAAAGAATGAGGTTTATTCAAATAAATGCATGTTGAATTGCATATCGCCTTGGCGTAGATTTTCTTCGTCTTCGCTAGTTGCTTTTACGTCGCACCGACACGGATAGGTCTTATGCCTGGTGTGAAAATGAGAAACCACGAAAAACCATTTTCAGGGCTGCCGACAGTGAGGTTCGAACCTACTATCTCCCGAATACTGGATACTGGCCGCACTTAAGCGACTGCAGCTATCGATCTCGGTATTCCTCGTCTTCAACATCGTCTATTAGGTAACCCGTACTCCCAGGTCACCATGCTGAACTGGACTGAACTCGTTCTTCAGGCCTCGTTCGTCACCATGGAATGGAACTGGAACACCCAGGTTGGCCCGACATGGGATCTAACTCGTACCTCTGAAGTCCTAGACGGTCTCCAACGTTCTCCGACGATCTTGCGGGGTAATCACTCGTTTTATTACTCACATGAGTGTCCACAATCGCACAGTCCCCCGACACTTATTTGACACCAACGTTTGACGTAATATGAAGTCGATTTTCACTGGTCCCTTGTAGATAGAATTTAAACATGAAGATGCCGATAGCATCAAATTAAGAAAAGAAATAAATCACAGTTCGTGAACATAAGCATTAGAAATAACGACACTGAAGACTGTTCACATATTATGCACAGTTCATGGTTGCTTTCCACTGAAATATGGTCGCACTTGACACATAAATAAATATAGACTGCACAAGACTTTATCCAACGGTCACTACTGTCAGTAACGCACTAATAAATTATTAAACACTTGAAGGAAATAATAACGTTGGCAATTATTCTGCACAGTTCAAAATTCAACTCAGTTTGAATTAAGTATCGTTCACTTCAACCCAAAATTAATCACTTGTTTCGAAGCACACGTGTATAAATTGTGTAATAGGTAATCACTTGCATTTATGGTAGTGGAAAAGTTTAAACACCTTTATGATCACTTCTACTCAATAAATTCCACAGTTAATAATGTAATGTAGTAGTGTGTCACTTTGAAATTTACAACACTTGTTGGTAAGAAACTAAGTTTCACAATTATAAAGACTTGTCACATGTCGAAGTTCCTATACGCGCACAATTTCTAAGTTTCAATCAACTGACAGAATCTAAGTCCACCGTAAAGACTTATCACATATCGGAGTTTCTACTCGCGCACAGATTCTAAGTTCCAATCACCTGACAGAATCTAAGTCCACTATGAAGACTTGTAGAATTCGAAGGTAAATTTAGACAGCACTTTGTCTCGACGAACAGAGTAATGGTGTAGCGTGGTGAGTCAGAATGTACTCCCAGCTGTGACTGACTGACTTGGTTGGATCGAGCTCGTCTTATATACGATTTGTGCGTCTATGTCATCAGATATCATAATTTTTATGAAGTGGAATAACTTGAGAATCCCTCGATGGAGTTTTTTTGCTAGGGACTTTACGTCGCACCGACACAGACAGGTCTTATGGCGACGATGGGATAGGAAATGCCTAGGAGTTGGAAGGGAACGGCCGTGGCCTTAATTAAGGTACAGCCCCAGCATTTGCCTGGTGTGAAAATGGAAAACAACGGAAAACCATTTTCAGGGCTGCCGATAGTGGGATTCGAACCTACTATATCCCGGATGCAAGCCCACAGCCGCGCGCCTCTACGCGCACGGCCAACTCGCCCGGTCCTCGATGGATTTACTTGAAACTTAATATTAGACATTTATATGATTCTCTACAAAATGACGTATCCCTCGAGTTGATAGATCATTATTACAGGAGTTTTGAAAATTTCCGAGACGAACATTCGGGAAGGTGTGACGTTTCTTCTAGAACACGCCAGTCCTTGCCGGGTAGCACGTGGCGGAACAGGCGGGTAGCCTATCTTGCTCCTGCGTCCACGTCACTCGTACAGCTGTAGCTGCCTCAAGCCGGCTGGCTTCTCCGAGCGTAAGCAGACCGAGCTCGCAGAAAAATGTCTTGCGTGATGTTTAAATATTATTTATCTAAAAAATACGGCATGTACCGCGCATTACTGGTACAGTATGGCTCATGTTTCGAGTTATGTTATATGGCAGTGACACAGCATGCGAAACTTACTTTCGTCCTCAACTTTTGCACAGCAGTATAATAATAATAATAATAATAATAATAATAATAATAATAATAATAATAATAATAATAATAATAATAATAATAATAATAATAATAATAATAATAATAATAATAATTGTACCGGGCGGTACACCTCCATGCCGCTCATTCAAATATTGCGCCAATTTAAACTCCTCTACAGGAGAAGTTTGGAACCTTGAAAACTGAACTAATTCGACAATTTCTTAAAAGATGTCACTACTGTAAATTTGGTAATCTTGTAGTGTTCTGAACTGTGTCTATTTTGATTTGTGTTTGTTTATTCCGTATCAAGAAGTGTGGACATTCTCTTCTAGATGTCTCTACTTGGATTACGCACTCTGTTGCAAAGGAATGAACCTTCTTGAAGAAGTTTTGTGTTCATAAGTTTTTGACCTTACTAAATTTTGTTCCGTGGTTTGTGGTTTGGTAACATTAATCATTTCTACCCGCTTGTTTTGAATTTAGCCAATCCCGAATTTCTCTAATTAATTTTTGACCAATAACGTATGTCTTCTCCGATATGGAGATGTTGCTTTAAGCTATCCAATAAAGTTGAGGGGGGTGTGGGTACTCATTCTTGAAAGGTCTCGAATGTTCCACGAGGGTATTTAAACTGCTGATTTTCTTGTCTCGGTGCCACTTCATCGACATCTTGCTTAGTGTGTGATTATGTAGCAGGGGGCGGGAAGCGCCTCTTCTTCGGGCAGCAGTTCATCCACAAGGTAAGGGCCGCTTAACAACTTTTTTTCTTGCTAGCTCAGCAGTTTAACCCTCGGGGCAGGTTCGAAACCTTTCTCATGTAACCTATCTTTAAAATGTAATAGACATTTGGTAAAAATTTCGCCTCTTTAACTATAAATTGGGATAGAGAGTGCCTAACCCTCTCGAGCTCCCACTCATATTGTTTTGAGGTGACTACGTTTTCATAACCGTTTTTCTTCTCTTCGTAATGTAATAAAGTTTTCTTATCGTGTCACCTCCTTAGTATGGGATTAGCCCTTGCGTAAGCGGCCTAGTGCCAAGTAGGCTTCAAAAGTGTATTAGGAGTGCAAGCTTCGCCTCCATTCTATTTTGTATTATGGGCCAGTAACTTAACCTGATGTTTTATTTTCCTCATGTAAAGGCCCTGTAGGTTGGGTATCAAATACCCCTGTTTCTTGGTGTGCCTTAAGGGCAGACAGAAATGAAGTTTGTTGTAGCCTTTGATAGGCTTGTCAAATTGAGAGCGGGTCTGCTCTTTTTCTTAACATTGTAATTAGGAGCAAGTGCTCCTTGTACTTAGGGGTTTTATGCCCTTCAGTAATGGTAGTTGTGAGCTGAGAGCTCAGGAATTATACTTGGGGCTTGAAACCCAGATTTTGGTAATAACCCCCGAAATCTTGTAATTTTTTGTACCTGATATTGGCTTGTTGCTGACTTGTTATTTGTTGAGTTTTGAAAGTCTATATGAAAATTGTTAAACCTTGTTGTCTGTTAAAAATATAACCTTGGTCAAAGTTTTAAATTAACTTTAATTCTGTAGTTGAGACCTATTCCACCCAGCACCTTCTTTCACCTCTGCAAATCCACAAAACATCGTAATAATAATAATAATAATAATAATAATAATAATAATAATAATAATAATAATAATAATAATAATAATCTGTCTGTCTTTCTTTATTTATTTCTTTTTCCTTTCTTTCTTTCTTTCTTTCTTTCTTTCTTTCTTTCTTTCTTTCTTTCTTAATCCGTTTACCGTCCAGGGATGGTCTTTCCCTGGGACTTAGCGAGGGATCCTATCTCTATTGCCTCAAGCCCTGGAGCGTGAGACTTTGGGTCGAGGCGATAAAACTGGCGAGGGGGCCAGTATCTCACGCGGGTGGCCTCACCTGCTGTGCTGAACAGGGGCTTTGTGAGGGGATGGGAAGATCGGAAGGGATACTCAAGGAAGAGGAAAGAAAGAGGTGGTCTTAAGTTAGGTACCACCCCGCCATTTGCCTGGCGGAGAATTGGGAAAACAAGGAAAACCACATCGAGGATGGCTGAGGTGGAAATCGAACCCCGCTGTACTCAGTTGACCCCCCGAGGATGAGGGGACCCCGTTCCAACCCTTGTACCGCTTTTCAAATTTCGTGGAAGAGCTGCGAATCGAACACGGACCTCCGGAGGTGGCAGCTACAGATGAAATGAACACTGCACGGACTGCGCTCTGCTTGGGAGATTAGGCAGCTAGCGAAGTCACACGATACGTTCTTCCAGATATAAATTAAGAAACAAGCCAGGTAAGCACTTGAGGTTTGTTTTCAGGTAAACTTTCACATCCGAAGATTATTTACCTCGCTCTGACCGCTGACCCCATGTAAAGCCAATAGCAAAGACGTTGTCCAGTGACATTTTTCGTGCTTGCACACACACATTTTTGAACATGACTGTAAGGGAAGACACATACTGCATTTTTTATCATTCAAATTTAAAATCAAACGTATCAATGTTGAGCCGTAATGTTTCTTTACCAGCAGTGAAGAAGATATAATCATTATGAGGATGAAATGGGAGTTATGACATGATCATTTCCATGATATATATGTTGATTCCCATAGGGAATCAGAAATATTTGTTCCGAATGAGTAAATTTACAATACCAATATAAATGGTCCGTTATTGGACATTACAAATTTTCCAGCTAACCCATTCCTGGCTGCCAGCGTTTCGCCCCCATGTGCTAGACTGGGCTCATCAGTTGGTACCTAGCACACCTACCAAGACGCATGGCCAGTGCATACTGTGGAGGCCACTGCGTAGGCTAATTGCAGCCACTGGCAGTGCCAATGCACTATGAGAGACTTTGTCTCAATACAAAAAATTGATGCCTGCTTGGTAGGTGTGCTAGGTACCAACTGATGAGCCCAGCCTAGCACACGGGGGCGAAACGCTGGCAGCCAGGAATGGGTTAGCTGGAAAATTTGTAATGTCCAATAACGGACCATTTATATTGGTATTATGATCATTTCCATGCAATAAATATGTTTCATTTTACGTAATTTTCCGCTATATTAACATTTTCACACTGAAATACTTTCCAACATTATTTTTGTCAGGATGGCTGAAGTTTAAATCGAACCCCGCTGTACTCAGTTGACCTCCCGAGGAGATGCGGATTGAAATTCTGTGCATAACTCGATATTCACATATTTCAACCGATAACACACAGATTTGCAATAACCAGCAAAATGGATCATGAAGGCGGTGAGCTTGAGGAAGAACGGCATGGAACGAGTGTATACGTGCTGTATAGTAATACAATGCGTATACCACGTTTATTAGTAAGAAAGATATGCAACGCTTGTACAGGGCTTCTTCGATGTATAACTATCTGCAGAAGCACGATTTCTTCTCATTAACGATAAGCGCGACATGCAATATTTTGAAACGGTTTTGAGATATGTTGACGAATCATAAGATTTTGGTTAAGAAATTACTAATTTTGTTTTCGCAAATTACAGCGAATTAAAGCGACAAGGCCAGTTAAGAGCGAAATTTCCTTACGTTGCGGTAAGTGCAAGAATACAGCGAAATACATAGAAAATAACGATCTTGAAATTATATTCTAATATCACGTGTGTGAAGGGAAACAGAAGACAGAATACGGATTTCTCATTTCGATAGAAGTATCTCTTCGTATTGATATTCTATAAAATCCCTGTGGTTACACACATGTACGCTGAAAGAGCCATATTATAGTTCTAATCAAGATTATATGAGGAATAATGAATGATTATCAATATTGCACCCATAATCGAATGGGCATATTAGATGCATAAATTAAATGATTGGAATTCGCATATGTGAAGACCACAGAAGACAAGGAAAAGCTTGCAATTTTACAAAGCGCCACCCAAGGAGACGTACTGGCTGGAAATATATCCGTGGAGTACGCTTTAAGTCACGTACAGGAAGTAGCTGGCTAAGTGATCTCTCCAATAAAGTTTTATTACGCCGAAAAATGCAGACTTTCTATCTGGATTTCTCACGGGAACCGGCACGTTGGAATGTGCCCAACCCTAGTGTGGAAGGGAGAAAGCGATAATACCTATCACCCCTCGATAGCCTGTGCCCAAGCCGCGAGGCGCGGGAAGATCTCAATCAATCAGAAAATTACAAAATTTGCCGCCTTATCCTAGCGGGAATCAGTATTCAGTATTTCGCGATTTGGTGACAGAAATAGCAGTGAAATACGGTGTCCTGATCTGAGAATAATATTTGAGGAATTATTCAAGCAAATGCGAGGTTAATTATCTCTTAAATATTAAAGTTTCAACTTTGTGTAGAAGAGTGGTTTCGTCCAGGAAGCAAACTGTCATGGCGGGAAAGCGACATACGCCAACTGTAAATAGATCGGATGACGCACTTCATATTATTAAATAACCTACGATCACATATGACAGCACAGTTCAACACGTCAATCGGACCAAAAGTTGGAATATTTAGAACACATCTCCTGAACATTCGACCTACGGACAAGTGGTAAATGATCCAAGGTGCCGTAGTAATCCGCCACATCCCTTCCCGTGGAACTATTTTTGAGGTGGGGGTGTGGGTGTTTACAAAACCGCTAGCAGCAGAGTGCTGAGTGTTCAGTTTCACTTGAAATTTCAGTGTACAGAGGTGACTCTTCAGAAGGCGCTAAGAGACGGCTTTGGCAGTCGAGTGAGTAAAGTCTTTATTTAAGTGAGTAAAGTCTTTAGTCAGAAGTTGAACATTTAGGCAGAACTTTAATTCAACATCGGAGTATAGGAAGATAATCAGACAATCATTCCACTTAAAATGACAATGATAGTTATTTCTTGACACTTTCATAAAAGAACTCATAACGTTATATGACCGGCGGAAGCGGACACGAACATTGGAAATTTTAATAACACGTAGCCGTAGAACATTCCCTTTGGTCACAGGTTACGTGTACGCTAATTCTTTAATGGAGAAATTATAGTTGTGGAGGACAGTACATTTCTATAAAATTTCTCCATATTTCACTGGGAACGTTGCATTTAATTTCCACAGTCTCATAGAACTGCCATTTAATATTAGAATATTAGTTGAGCTAATTACGCGAGGGTGACCTTGTTTACTAGTGGAATGCAACGGTACAAGGACTGGGGTCCAGTGTTATTGTCAGAGTAGGGTGAACGACCAGTAATCCCTTATACAAACAAACTGTGAGGGCTGAGAGCAGAGACCGCAGAGGAGAGTAGGCCAGGTAACTTGTTCCAGACTTTCAACGTCCGCACGGCAGGTGCTACGCGCTGTAATTTGTATTTCTTCACATGAGTGTGTAAAATGCGTGTGTTTGTATAAAAATTTATCGTGTGCAACGCAAATATAAAAATGGATCCAGTGCGTGTGTATAAAGTATTGGATATCCTCATCGAGATGAAGAAGGAGTACTAAACCCATGTAACGGAGGCCGGCAGATGACCCAGCCTGCCTCCCAGCACAAAGGTAAAGCAATGAGCATTATATAAAATGTAAATAATTGAGGACTATGAACAATCAGTGATCAAATGTAGGTTAGCAATTTAGGTAGGCTTGTAAATAATAATGTCACGTACCGGGTGATATAATTAGATTTTTGATATCATTTATATTTAGAGTTAGGAGTGAGGCCAGGACAGTTATATCTAACGATTCGGGATATAAATGCTATGGTGTCACAGTAATATAATCATAATGATAATGATAATATAATAATAATAATAATAATAATAATAATAATAATAATAATAATATGATAAATATGATAGTCAGATAAATCTTCGCATATTCTCAGAAGTTTTTATCATATATTTTTGAATCATTTCCTAGCGTGAGCTATTGTTTGACATACGGGAATCCTAATATTTGTTATATAATTCATGTCTAGTGTAATTGCAGATTTTGATAATAATAATAATAATAATAATAATAATAATAATAATAATAATTGGGAATGTTATTTGATGACATTTGATTTCATCGATGCTGTCGTGTTATTTTAATGTTTAATTAGCGGTAGTTATGGCACATCCAATTTAGTATTTCATGTTTGCGTGATCACGTGTTAGAGGACCGTTTGCGGTAGGTCTCATACCTTTTATTTCTGTGATGTAACGTTTTATACGAAACTTTGTTTCTTTACGAGTACATTGGATTCATATTATCGATAGCTGTGTATTTGGCAGGCAATCTTGTTATTACAGTCGATAATTAAAGACAGGGATACCATTGACAGTCAGCTTTGATAATGCATGACATGTGAGAGTGAAAAGATCAAGAAAATGAATAAAGAGATAGTAATGTCCCTGATGACGATAATTGTGAAATGATAAATGTGAGATTTGAAGAACATGTCGTATAATAGTGTCGTAATAACGTATATGTGAACGACACAGTGTGTTACTGTAGTTATTTCGCCCGCGTGATATGAGCGAGGCTATGTTGAGAAGCGCTACGATAAGAATAAGGTGATGAATAATAGAATTGAGAGATAAACAATTTAACTGACAATGTTAAATTTTCGACGACATGTGTGATACTTGTAGGCGGAA